>NW_026558072.1:0-42652 GCF_026930045.1 Uloborus diversus | reverse complement strand
TTTTTGTGTGTTTATATGCTCGAGGTAATCTCCGGAAGCACTGCACCTATTTGAAAAATTCCTTCACTATATGAAATATGCTTTCTTACTGAGTGACATAGGCTATAATTCGAAAAAAATCCGTAAATAGTTCTCTTTTTTATTCCAATTTAGGCCCGAATTTCACATAAATTCCCGAATATGAGAGTGAAAAATTATTTGCACATATTGATATTATATATCATTGAAAAGGGTAGAATTTTCCGCGATCTAAACAATTTGTTTCAAATTCTCTAACTTAATTACGGGCGGGAGTAATTTGCGTTTTTTAGCTCGAACTTTTTTAAGCTTAGCCGAAATGTATGCACTACTTTCTTCATTAAATCTATCATTAAAAAGTGAAGGAATTGTTCCACAGTTTTCTTTTAAATTAAAAGAAAATTTAAAGATAATTATTCTATTGAACTCTAACTTCTAGGAGATATTAATGATACCTATAGAGTTAACATTTACACTTCCAAGCATTTCCAAAATGATATATTTTACATTTCGTAAAACAAATAGGGCTCGGACCGATGGCAATTTTTGGCCGATGGGCCGATGCCGATTGTTGGCCGATTGTTCAAAGAGAGGGCCGATGGCCGAATTGCCGATGGCCGCCTCTTCAGTTAATTATCGCAAATTCTCTTGTGATGTCTTCATGCGCGTAAATTTGCGTCACTCAAAAAACGTTATGAAATAGTACGTTGAAAACTCATACGTACGTAGTACAGACCCCGAAGAGGTTTTTTTGGGGGAGAAAAGTAGGAAATGAGGAATCAAAAATTTAAAAAGTAGGAAAAGTAGGAAAAAAATCACTTAAAAAGTAGTAAGAAATAGGAAGAGATAGGACTACACACACATCAAGAGGAAACAAGTTTAGCGTAAATTTTATTTCTAATGTAAAATAAACTAACAGTATTTTTTGATTTAAAACCGCCCCAAAAATAAAATAACAGTTCCTTTGAAGTATTCAAGGGATTTAATGAAATACCGAGTTGCAGGAACAAAACGAAAGAAAGAAGCTGACAATCATCAGTATTTAAAATAAACTAGTTGGGAACAAAGATATTAATTACAAAAATATGAAAATAAAAATTCAAACAAAGAAACACCCTTAAACAATACAGTAATAAAATTTTTAAGTGTGAAAAGAGTAAAATGCAATGTAACGATCGCAAAAAAATAATAATAATAAAATAAAACTCATATTTTAGTGCAATAAAAACCATTTTTGTTAAAGATTTGTTTTGTCAAAAACGAAAACATTCCTTCGAGAGCATCCATTAATCATTTGAAAATACCAACACTTTCAGCTCCTGTTGTCATAAACTATGATACAAAAAGCAAAGCAAATATTAAATTAGTTTTAGTTAAAAATAATCAGCAGCTACCACCAACGCCTCGGAAGAGTTTCTGAATCTGCTTCATCACTTCTGAAGAAAAAATTCAAAAGCCCCTTTGATTTCCGAATTATGTCACCATTCAAAACGTCTTTAATCAATTTCTTACATTAATGCTCTAAATTCTTCCTAAACAATAGATAAAGCTTGAAAAAAAAAAATCTCTAATTTTATGAATGGTGCTAGTTTTAAACAACTAAGAAGTACGTGAAATACACCGCCAGCTCAGTCATTTCCAGCCGTCGTGCTTATTAGTACTCATCAGCCCGGCATAGGTAAGTGACTGAGCTGGAGTTGGAAAACCTCTTAAGGAAGCCAAGAGTGCGAAACAAACTGGTAACTAATATAGAATTAGCAAACCAGACGAGTGACCGAAGCAATGGTTCGGTTCAGCTCGAAGATTGAACGCAAGGCAAGGTATATAAAGTAAATTACCGGGGGGGGGGCATTAGCCAGGGCTAAAGCAGAAATACGTGAAATACACCGCCAGCTCAGTCATTTCCAGCCGAGGACTGCAGTTTCGTGCTTATTAGCACTCATGAGTGCTATTAATTAGGTATTTCTGCTTCAGCCCTGGCTAATGGGCGGTAATTTACTGAACTAAGAAGTACCACTAGAGTTTAATTTCAGAAATTGAGAGAGTGGGAGGAGGGGCACAGAAGTGTTCTCGGAAATACAAAAAATAGTCGTAAAAAATCGAGTTTAAAATAATCATAAACATTGAGCAGAAAAACCCTTCTAAAACTTCCACCCGAGTTAGTTTTGACGTGCAGTCGCGGATTTAAAATATAGCAAATGTTGCAATTGAGCGAGAGACCCCATAACCATAGGGGCACCGTAGGAGTTACAAAAATACTTATGATAAATGTTCTACAACTTCTGTGATAGAGAAATAAGGCCCCCGAAAATGTATTTCGACGGGACCCAAACTTGTAGCTCCGCCGAAGCGAGACAGAAAAGACTGCATTACTGTGATTCATATTACAAATATCAAAAAATTTAAAATTACCGTCGGTTCAACGGGAATCTAACAGAATGAAACAAAACCGGTTTTGTCATCTCTTATTTGTTTCCGTGGTTTCCAATTCGGCAATATATCACCAAATGATCGTCAGTCTGAGACGCTATATTAGTTTTGCATTGAAATAAGTAATTAATAGCCACAAAAAATGAGTAAACAGGCTTTTCAGAACACCCGATCAAAAACGAAAAGGGAAGTTGCACAACTGGAATGTACGCACACCCCACATGCGAAAAGTTATCCTTCTACAGCTTACCATTTTTGAGTTATGACTTATGGAGAGATACATACTGTTACAAATTCTGTAAATAGTAATTATTGTAGGAACGTAACCTGTAAATAGTTTCCCGTAATGAATATACAACCCCTTTTTCATATGGCTAAAATATACGACCCCTATTTTATTTTTCTTTTCATTGATAACGGTCTACGCATTTCGGGAAGCCGAAGGAAACGTGTAGAATGTTGTGGAAAATTCTTTTCGGTGTATTTAAGCCGTTAGCGATGGATAAACAGTCAGTTTCGGTTGATATTTCGAACTGAGAACATTTTGCTCTGTTTATAGCGAGGCATTTCGCTGTGTTGTTTTCGTATTTGGAAGTAAATACGTGTGTAAACGTTGAGTTTACGGTGTTGTGTGATAATTGCTTAATTGCTGATGAATAATTTAGCAGTTGTTGAAGATCTTTCCTGTACATAGTGTAAATAAATTTCCTGTGTTTTTATCAAGAACTGTGTTTTTATCAAGAACTGTGTTTTCTTTTCAAGAAAGTGGAAGTCGCACCGAATCCGTTACAATACGTACATCCAGCTGCAAGAAACAACGCAATAATTAACTTGTTTGGTACCTGAATGCAGTATTAAAAACTCTTTCAGGGGTGACTAAAATGGAAATTCATACTGAAATTTAATTAAACAATTTTATATAAAAACCATAACTCCCTTTACTTCGTATAAAAAAGTAAAACAGCAAAAGTCTTTTTTTTTTTTTCAAAAACATCGGCCAATTCCATCGACTTTCGATGTTTTTTAAGGCCGATGGGACGATGTTTCCTGCAAGTTAGCATCGGCAGCCGATGCCGATGCCGATGGCAAAAATTGTTGAACCATCGGCACCGATGCATCGGCCAAGCCGATGCATCGGTCGAGTCCTAAAAACAAATTCAAAAAAGGTCGATTTTTTTGCACTTTTGGAGTTTTTTGGGTCGATTTTGGAACCTAAAGATATTATCCTAGTAGGCTAACATTTTAAAGGTATCTTATTGATGCTAAAAGGCAACTTTTGAGGCAACAGGCGTTTTGAAATTAGAAAATTTATTTTTTCCACTCCACCCTATTCAGGGGCGGCATTTGGGAGGGGCGAGAGGGGGCGGTCGCACCCCCAAATTTTTTCGACCAGAAGGTTAAAAATTAATAAATTCAATTTATGTAAATCGCAAATCAATGTTCACAAGAAAAATTCTCGCCGATTCTCAGAAAAAATTGATAAAACTCAATACATTTCCAGACAAGAGCGCAAGTGTTTTCGGCTATTTGAATAACGGCTTGGGAGTTTCTTGAAGCATTTGCTGAATGCCGACCTTTTCAGAACAGAAAATACTAATGGAGAATCATGTTTTATTTTCACTAAAGAAGTAATCTTCTCAGACAGGCTAAATATTTCATACTTGTGTCTTTAGCATAACGGTGGCGCATTCAATATGAGAGTCCCGTGTGCCTGCATGATTTTTCACAAGAAAATTCCTTGCTATTTCGCATTCATTGTTACTCTCATGTTTTTAATTGCATGTTTGTTTAATGAATCTTCATCGCTTTCTTCTGATAGAAGCCACATTTCAGCTACTCAATGAATAATATACTTTCATAGAAACTTCTTAAAAATACGCTTAAAAATATATATATCTATCGCACATCAACAAATACCTTTTCTGCTGGGACTATTTAATTATGTAATCTCGGAGTGACACAAGATGGTCTTCAAAACTCAAGAGTTAAAATCATAAATAATCATAAATACCCTTCTTAAAATTTCAGAGTAGTGATTTGACGCCTGAAAGAATTGCTGGGAAATGACTCTTTCAATGGTGAAAAGGCTGATGCCTTTTAACATGCAGGACTTCGTTTAAATTTTTATTTATTTTGTGTGTTTTGTAGAGAGTTTTTGAACAATGGTTTGCTCTATCAAAACATCTTCAATCCGATAATCTTAATTTTCGAACTGTTCAAGATTTAGTTCAATTTGCAGCTTAAACTTAATAATTTTTGTACAGATGTATATTTCAACCAAGACTGGAACTTTTCAAAAGAAAAAAAAAAGTTCTCCAAGTCAATTTTATATTTAAAAAAAAAAGGAAAGAAAGAATGTAGAAGATTTGATATCAATCCATATGATGTTAAGTCATGACATTGATTTAATATTTTATGAAAATTATGAAATTAAATAATTATGAAATTAACACACGATTTAATGTTAAAAGTTTTTGCTTGGGTGATTTAAAAGAGCAGAATGCGAAGGGTGTTCTTACATAACTTTGTAACTTCAATTATTTTTTAACTATTCCTATCTTCTCGGCTAGTAAAGAAAGATCATTTTGTATCTTAGGAAATTAGAGAATTATTTTTGAAGAACAATGGGGGGAAAAAAAAGCTTTCAATTTACTGGAAAAAAAGCCCGACACTGGGCATTGATGGATTAGTAACAAGATTTCGTGTTCTTCCGAATTCCAAAAATCATGCATTAAAACTTTACTAAAAAATTCAAGTTTAAATTGTTCTTAAACCCTAATTTTCATTAATATTAAGCTCATTTTATGATCCATTCCCGCTAGCCAATATGTGTTTTGCTCCACTCTGAGGTAACTCAGTTTTAAGAAACTCGACCCCCCGAATGAAATGTTGAAATGCCGCCCCTGACCCTATTGTAGATTGTTGTGAGTTGTAAGAAGTTCAGAAGGCGCCCCCACCCCTTCTCCAAAAAAGAGAAAAATACCCCTCCCCTCAAAAAATATTATTGGCGCAGTGCCTGCGTCATGACTCTCTCTTTCTCTTGGTAGCACCCCCAATGGATTATGAATGGAACGTCATCAACGTTGCAGACGAAAACAATAAAATAGTCATTAAGCGTGGATACAAGGAGACAGCAATGGGGGTTATCAATTATAGACCATGAGACCATCTTAGGAAATGATAGGAGAAGGAATGGTGTTTTGGGACTTTCCTCTGCTATATTTCTAAACTGAAGTGTGAAAAGCACAATTTTAGACAATCATCCATAATGTTAGGAAGAAAGGCGTTCGAAACATTCCACTGGAAATTTTTCAGAAATCGAAGTTCTAAAAAGCAATTTTAGATTTCCTTTGATGACAATAATAGAAAGAAAATAGGTTCAGGACCTTCCCCCCCCCCCCCCGTTGGTTGCATCTCCATATCTCCATAGTTTATTTTTCTTTAATAAACATGCTACGTCCCCCCCCCCTCACAAGTGTAAATCAAACACGTAGTAAGAGGTAATCGCCAGCTCCTTGAAAATTTTCTGGATTCGCCCTTGATGGAAATCTTTGAAAATCGAATAAAAACATCTAAAAAGCTCAAGTTGTGTGTGCTTGCGATTTTTATCGTGACTTGCTAATTGATCTTGGAATCGAATTAGACTCATGACTATTTCACCTGTTGTTAGTCACGCATACCTTATTTCGTTTAAGGTACTATCTGTAAAGCTCATATGTATGTTTCAGCGTTTGTCTCATGAGCTTATTGAATCCTTATATATTATTTCTGTAGCCTGTTTTTGGTTTCTACGCCAGATTTTCCTCAATTCATGATCGATTTCTTTGATTTACGCCTTATTTTAAAGCTTATGGTGCTGGCTACTGACAAAAAATAGACCCACGGTCTAAAAATTGTTTTTACAGCCGAAAAACCTGTTTTAAAGAACCAGAATGAGGTTTTCGGTTAAACTTATAATTTTAATTTGCGCTATGACCGACAGAGCTGAATAGCTTGATCGGCAAAGCGTTCTCTTCGTAACCAGGAGAATGCGTGTTCGGGCCCACGTCCGGACAATCTGCAGCAAAAAATTAGAGAAATATCGCGCATTACATGAACACTTAATTAAGTGAATAACTATGAAGAAATAGAATAAAGAGAAGGAAACGCTCCTTGCTGATATGAAAACTTGAAGTGACTTTGTGCTAAAGTACTTCTGAATTGTACGTTTTTTTTTCTTTTTAAGCTTTGGCTCTGGTAAGAAAATTAAAGCATAATGTAAGCGAAAATATAAGTAACAGGTTTAAGATTTCAGACTACAATAGAATTGTTTTTTGTTCAGAAAAAAATAATAAATCGTATATTGAAATATATATTCTTCTAATGAGTTTTTGACTCTTTGTACATATAAGAAATTACTACCTCAATTTGAAGGTAAAATATATATTTTTTCTTCTTTTTGCAAAAAAAAAAAAAAAAAAAAACAAATAGCTTATCACATTTTTACTACATTCGAAAAGCTACGCTTAAAAAAGAGCATAGTTCAATTTATTTTGTATTTTAACCGTGCTGTTAAATGATGAACACGTGCTGCCATCTAAGTCATAACGGTTCAAGCAGCCTGCGGTAACAAATTGTAAAAATTTTCAAGAATAAAAAAATGTTTCTTCAATATCTTATCTTATATATTATTACCTTCTCATTTTAAAACTTATCAGGCTGGCTAATGAAGAAAAATAGACTCACGGTCAAAAAATCAAATTTTCGAAAACGCCCCTTGCTGTTTCAAAACCTTGATGCTGCCTGTAGTTCTTATGCATTTTTTAAAAGCAAAGTTCTAATGCAGTTTTCCATTTTTTACGTCGCTTTCGGCAAAAAAAAAAAAAAAGAGCCTGTGTGTGTGTGTGTGTTCATATTTTAATAAAGCTTAAAAGCACTGGACTTAGTTGTTCGGTTAAATTGATAAGTTTTTTTCGGTAGAGCGCTCGGCTATAAACTATCTGAACTTCGGGCAAGTTTGGGCTGTCCGATATAATATCAAATTTATATTAGTATTACGCATTACATGTACTCATAACATACAAACGAAATAAAATAAATGCAGTGGGAATGCTGCTTGGTGTTTCGACTCCTTTATGCAGGCTACAGTTATTATTCGGATAAGTTGACTGTTAATCGAAGGGTGTTCTTCCTTTTTTTTAAAACTTTGATTACATCCAGACCACTCGGCATAATGTAAGCATAAAAAAGTATTAGATTTACCTAAAAGAAATCCTTTTTGTGCAGAAAAACATTTTCATTGTAGATTGTATGCTGAAATGTAGATGTTTCTAATAGCAGTGTTCGACCTTTTGTACAAATGAAAAAATACTACGCCAGATTAAAACTACGAGTTTCACCCAGTAAACCTTTAATTTTTTATTTGCGCGAATACGATATAAAGCATTAAAATTATTATCAACTTCATTAGCAAGAAATCATTTTCTACTCCTCTGCTTTCTGCTGAAAAAAAATACATTTTGTCTACGTTCGAAAATTTACACTTAAAAAACGGACTCAGTTCAACTGGTTTTGTTTTTGAATTTTAAGTGTTCGATTAAAAGAGAAACATGTGCGGGCATTTAAGCCGTAACGGTTAAAGCAACCTTCTATGTGAAATAGTTCAATATTCAAAGATAAAAACACTTATTTTCAATCTAATTTATTACTTCTCTAGAATGTTCGTTTCAATCGCTACGTGAGATCTTCGTCATTCTATAATCAAATTCCATGTTTGCGAATAATTTTAAATCGTATCATGCTGGTTAATGACAAAACATAGAAACATGATCTTATTATTATTATTATTATAATTATCATTTTTTTTTTTTGGCAAAAAGCTTTTTTGCTGTTTTTTACTACGCTTTCCTTCAATGAATAGCTTTCGAAAAGGAAGGCGCAATTGCTAGGTTTGTTGGGGTGTCGGGCTGTTAATCAGAATGGCGCCAATTCGAATCCATGCCAATAAATATCTCTTTAATGTTTCTTTTTTTCCCGTCAGATACTCACATGGGCAGGACTGTATTTGCCACAACCTGTTTTTTCACATGCACAATTATTGCTTTTTCACGAGTCTTTACTCAGTCACACTTTTAATGATATTTATGTTTGAATTGAAAATATGTACGACTAAAAGGTGAGCGATGATCAAATTATCACAACGTTGTATTTAACGAGGTTTTGTTACTGATGTCTTTAAATTACATGCCTTCTCTTCTGCGCTTACTTTTTTTTTTCGGTTCTTCTTCATAATGTTCTTCCTTTGAAATTCTTAAAGAGCGAAATACCTTATGAAACGATTCGAAGCACAGTGCGGAGTTCCGCACGGGTCGACTAGTAAATAATATTCCTTCTACTCATTTTCTGCAACTCTGAAGGCCTCTCTGTCGCTGATCGAGCTTTTTGTTTTATTATGTCATGTACTTTCGCACATTCATTTCTGTAAGCAGTGGCGTAGCTAAGGGGAGGGTTTTGGGGACAACCCCCGCCCCCCCCCCGAAACGTTAGTCTCAAAAAAAAAAAGAGAGAGAAAGAAGAGAGAAGAGAAAGAAAAAAAAGAAAAAAAAATCAAAACGACTTTTTTCTGAGTACAAAGGTTAAAAATTCACTTTGCCCCCCCCCCCCCCCAATGCCATTGAAAATCTCCATGTGTGACCCTCAAACACAAGACGCCTCCCTCTGCTGCGACAATTTTTTGATAATCGAGTGAAATTTGACACTTCGCTTTAGAAATGAGATTGATTTGTTAAATCCACGTATATGCAGCCTTTCTTTGTCATAGATTCTGTAAATTGTTAAATATGTTTAATTTTATGAGTCGCGCAGTGGGAATACAGTCATATTTCATTGCATACAGTCGAATCTGTATATTTCGAATTTCACATTAAAGAAAAAAATCGAGATAAAGAGGTTTTGAAATACGGGGTCTTAAAGAAACTTTTTATAGAAATTTGAAATATGATGGTGAAAATTTGAAATCGATAATAAAGACAATATGGGCTCTTGATTAAAATTCCTCTTTATTATTTTTGTTAGGTATTTATTCTATTATTACATTATTAAGTGCTATATTGCGAGTTTAAGGAATCATTTTGACGGTAAAAGAAACTTTAAGCATATCTTTTTCAAGAAAAAGTCTTTTATTGCTTTTTGGTCCCCGATTTTTTTTTTTTCGATTCATTATTTATCCTCTTGAGGTTAGCAATATATATTATATATATATATATATATATATATATATATATATATATATATATATATATATATATATATATATATATATATATATATATACATATATATAAGAAGTAACCCCCGCCCCCCGAAAGTCGGGTCTAGCTACGCCTCTGTCTGTAAGTAGAAACTTCAAAATGTACCTCGTTCACTTTTTTTAACTTAAAACTCTTCCACAAACATAGTAAAATGATATTGCGTTTGAGTAGTGTTTTTGACCAAGTTCACAAATGTCGTAGATTAGTGGTGTACAGCAAAGGATCAACGCCACTCTAGCAGTTGGTTTTTGCACATTGTCGTTCCTTCTTACTTTATAAACACGTCAAGAATGTTATGAGAACACCTTCTCAAAATAAATAAATAAATAAAATTGTTGCTGTCCAGAGCTGACAGTAAGCAAACAGATGCTTTCATTTCTGAAAATTTAAAATCCAAAGATTATTCATCAGCAAAAAAATCTGTTGGTTTCATCAACATTCAAACACATTGATAACTTAAAAATTTTGCTTGCAGTCATCATTACTTGCTTCATGACTGAAATGATTTAAATTTCATGTCTGAATTTAAACTCGAGGTAAATCTATCAACAGTCGAGTCCCGACTTACGCGAGGGATGCGTTCCAAGACTCCTCGCGTAAGTCGAAATTTCGCGTTGTGGAAAAATGTATCCATAAACATTTTTTAGAAACATACCAAATTTTCTAGACATTTGTAAGCACCCCTCAAACTGCTCTAAAGCATTCTTCAGCTATACATTACAGTTTCTTACATAAAAAACTCAACTTTTACTGTATTTAAAAATAAAAAAGCTGTTTTATTCAACATAAAATAGTTAAAATGCAGAAAAAGAATGATTGATAAAATAAAACAACACGGTACGTACAGTATGTAGTAATAATAAAATGCTGCACTGTAATAGTACTGTACAGTAGATACAGTAATAATATTTATGAGTTAAAAAATGAAGATGATGAAGATTTATGCTGCATAATCAGATCGTTATTTTTTATTAAATACATTTTAAAATACGGTTGCTTACCTTTTCTTTTATAACGTTTCCATTTATGGCAACAAGCCCCTCTTCCCAATCTCTTTAATCTACAATGCAAGAGCAGCTTCCATTTTCATATACTTTACTCAAACTCTGCAAGCTTTAACATTGAAATTAAGTTCTGAACTTATACGGATATCATTTTGTTTTGACTTTTAACTGTACGTATGGAAGATTCACTCATACTTATTGCGTTGCTACCGTCAACGTTTGGTAGTTGTCCAAGCATATCGAGAGTCTTAATCTTTTTTTAATTGTCACAAACTTTATTGCTTCCCCCCCCCCCCCCCATCTTCATAACTTTAGATGAAACAGCTCATTAAGGTACCATTACATTTCCTCAACTTTAAAGTTTAGAATGTAAAAAAAGAAAGTTGCTGAGCGGTTTTTTTATACACTAACAACGTGATGCCTAGACTAGTTTGATGTGGGAACTTTCGATGGTCAGTGTGATGCTAATGGGATGTAATAACATTCACAAAATATATATATTTAGTTGTCAATAACGAAGCCGCTACTTCCTTAGAAAGAAATTCGTGTTGTGGACGAGGAATTCGCTCGCGTCAGCTCTAAAATTCGTTACTCCGCGGAAAATTCGCGTTATAGCCATTTCGCGTAAGTTGAATCGCGTTGTAGTGGGAGTCGACTGTATACTAATAACATAAAGCTGAAGAGTTTGTTTGTTTGAACGCGCTAATCTCAGGAACTACTGGTTCGAATTGAAAAATTCTTTTTGTGTTGAATAGTTCATTCATTGAGAAGGCTATAGGCAATACAACATCACGCTATGACAAATAAAAGTGAAGCAGCAGTGAATTGAAATTAATAATAATCATGATGCATTTTTTGTTGCATCAATAGCTCGAATTTTTGATGTTCGAATAGATCATTTGGCAAAGTTCTCGGGTGACAACCCTAGGGTCTCGGGTTCAAACCCATCTGCGGGCAGGAAGAATTTCTACACTTATTATACGGCTCACTTGAAAATAAAGTATTTTATAAATCAAATGTTTTCAATTATTTTTTATTGATTTCTTTTCCCCCCATTTTCTTATTCAAGGAAAAACAGCGATGCGGATAAGGGTGCGAATTTTTTTTCTATTTTTATATTTCATATATGTATCACAGCATAATGTACTTAAAATAGTTTTTAATGCATTATTGTCTTATTAACGTGGATGAAAATGCGGGGCACAGCTAAAATAAATAAAGGAAAGTATAAATTGTTTCTCAATAGTATTACTGACCCAAGCAACGCTAGGTATATTTGCTAGTAAGTTATAACAACGTTCTGAACAGGAGAAGATACAAGAGGAGGGTCGTGATTCCCCCCCCCCCCCCTCTTCCCCCTAATCCATCGACAGTATTATCCATCCAGAATCTGGGACGGCCCGAATTTAAATTTTTGCTTGGGCGGAAATTCTTAATTTGCAGAACGGAATTCCAAATGGCCGAGTGACAATATTTTTGCCAAATCGTCTTATTCGTCAGACAAAACGTACCGGACAAGGAATTTTTTCGGAGGTCACAGTGATCTTGCATCGAGGCACCCCAATATAGAATCATCTCTTAATAAATTGCGCACAAGACGAATGGATGCAGAAAATCATGCAAATACATTATTATACATTTTGTTCAGATACTTTTCGATTTGTTTTTCGTGATCTTTTTAATAAATTAATTATTTGCTAAATTAAATATAAGAGAGAAATAATACTTCCTTTCATTGCTTGGAAATTAATTAATAAAGTTTATGCCCTACTAGCCGCCTCATTCCTGGTTGATTTGGTGTTTTGTATTTATATCCAAACAGTTCCATAAATTTTTCATACTCAAAACTTAAAATTGTTCAGCATTTGTAAACCCCCCCCCCCCCCCTCAAATTCTAGTCTGTATCCGTCCCTTATTCTGAACTGTTCATGTTTCTGTGGATGTAAAATTGTCAGTACAGTGTTCCTATCTTACATGTAACTGCAATTTGATCATACAGAACAATGGAAGTTCGTTAGTTTCAAACTACGAAATGCATTCTAATAGACCAAGATTCCACTAGGCTTGACCTCCCCCCTCGATTTTTCAAAAAGTGTTTCCATAGATGAAGAGTAAAAGTTGTTAATAAAACGCGAAAGTAAGAATTTCTACCTCTTTCACATGAAGTAATTTACCCTCATCGAGTTTAAGAAAATTGTTATCATAAATGAAGAGTAAAAAGTGGAAATAAAACGCTTAAATAAGGTTGCCAGCCTTTTTCGGGTCCGTAATCAGGGTTGTCAGGGGCTAAAAGGTGCCCCGAGTTTCAATTGTTGAAACTTCGAATAGCGACATCCCTATGATTGGATCACTTTTGTTTGGGCAACTCTATGCTATCGGTTTTGTAATATTTTTACCAACATTTTTTATATAACTTATGTGGAAACACAATGAGGGTAAACTACTCAATTTTGGACACCTTTTAGCCTCTGACAATCCTGATTAGGGACCGGGAAAAAGTAGGCAGCCATACCTTAGCAGTTTATTTACAGCTTTTACTCTTCATTTACGACAACAATTTTTGGAAACTCGATGAGGGTAAATTATTCATTTTTGGACACCTTTAGCGTCTGGCAACCCTGATTAGTTCACACGCAATAGTTAGGCAACCTCACTAAAGCGTTTCGTTTACAATTTCTACACTTTGTTTATGTGAACAATTTTTGGGAAACTCAATGAGGGTAAATTACTCATTTTTGCGCACCTTTTAGCCCCTGACAACCCTGATTAGGGACCTGAAAAAGACAGGTAACCTTACTTAAGCGTTTTATTTCCATCTTTTACTCTTCATTTATGATAACAATTTTCGGAAAGTCCACGAGCGCAAATTATTCATTTTTAGGCACCTTTCAACCCCTGGCAACCCTGATTAGGTCACGTGAAAGAGGTAGAAATTCTTACACTTTCACGTTTTATTTACAACTTTTACTCTTCATCTATGATAATTTTTTTTCAACTCTAAGAGAGTAGGTCAAGGAGCATTCATTTGATTTTTTACTTCTTGAATGACGATTTGTAACCATTACAACAAAAATCAGTTTCTCTAAAGAATAAAAAAAAACTAAGAGCTAGACTAAGTTATAATTGATTTTCTCACTTTGTTTCTACTAACAAAACATATAATACACATCACCCATATTTACATTTCCCGCACATTTTGTTTGTTTACAATACTTTATTTATTTTTATTTTTACTTTTTTTTTTCTTGCACTTTTTTTGTTCACAGAAGAAATTTCTTTAAATAACATTCAAAAACAAATCCTTTTCCAAATTTAATGACTTTCCATGCGTTCAGAGAAGCCGTATTTTCGTAATTATCCTATTTTTAAAAATTAATTACATGCCCTAAATGCAAAGTTTAAGCAAGAAGTTTATTCAGAACTAATTGAACTTGTTTTCTCGCATGATTTTTTTTTTATTTTATCAAACTATTTTTTTCCTGTTATTTCTTTTTATGCCTTAATTTTAGTTATTTCACTTGATTCGACAGTCAGTACTTTTTCTTACGTTTTCTCTCTTTCTCTCTTCTTTTGTACATTTTAACAATTTCATCCTTTCGTTTTCTCGAGAATTTGCGATTAGGATGAGAAGTTTTTCGAAACAAATATTTGTTCTGAAAAGCAATCTTTTTCTGCTTTTTTTTTTGGAGGGGGGGGGGGGGGAATAAATATAGTCATATTATTTTTCTCACATTACATTTTTAGCGGCGACTTTAATTCCTAACAATTTTGCAAAAATAGGCTACATTTTTCTAAAACAGGATCATATTACCAAGTTTTGACAAACATTTGGATATTTTCAACTATAATGGTATTTTTGCTGAAGTTTTGTTACGTAAACGGGATGAAACGTATATAAATACTCAAAGGCGGCGATTGGGACTAAAAAGTGGGGAAGGGGCAAAAAAAAAAAAAAAAAAAAAACGACAGCTAATCACCGCAGAATTTTTAGCGGCAGCAAAAGAAAGAAAAGAAAGAGAGGAAAAAAAGTACAAAATTTTGCTAAGGCTGATTTGAGTACATGAGTGGTAATTGATATAAATAGAACAAATTAACTCACGTGCTTCTAATGAATTTATAATTTTTCTCGAAGAAATACTTAAACATTAATTAGACTGACATTATTTACACCAAATTTGAGATGCCACAAACACTTAGCAATAATTAATTAAGCAAGTAAGACTTGTTTAAATAAAACAGTTGATTTACTAATATCTAAACGATGAATACATAAGCTAAAAGTTACTACTTGTGCTAAATAATGTTTTGTAAACAGATATACAAAGTAAAACAAATAATTATGATCTGAAAATTTTGACATTTCTGCTTCTTTTATAATTTCTAGTTTTGGATTCTAAATTAGAAAATAAAATAAATAAATAAACCACAAAAAAAGGGGGGGGGGGGTGGCACATCCTAACCGCCGCCACTGTGGATATCGATGCATCCGAAACATCGATGTTTTTGTTAGAACATCGACGTGTTTACAGTTGTGCCACAGAGAGATGGCGGATAAACTAGAAGCAGAAACAGAACATTAATTTTGTAGTTGGTAGGTTCAGCGAAAACGCATGAACAATAAAAAGTTTCCTGCTTGTGCGTTCTCGCTGATTCCACCTATTACACTCCAGCTCTTCGTAGCAGAACCAAAGATACTATACTACTATATTGTATACTATAGATGTACTAGGGTCACGTTTTTTGAAGTGATAACTTCTTATGGGAGGGGAAACAGATTTGTGACATAATGCGAAACTCTCGTCTGGCATTCCTTTCGTTCGCGCCTACGACACAAGCGCGCATGGTCGGGGAAATTTTGTTTCTTTACTCTTTGGGTCACATCTTTAAACTTTAAGTGATAGTATAAAAAGTAATGAAAGTAACAGAAGATGGATGATCGTCGCAACATAACACAATCTCCTAACGAAAGGTGAGTTTAATAATGCAATATAATACCAATAACATTGTAAGCAATATGTATTCAAAACAGCATTTAATCTTTATTTTGAAAACAAAAACATTTTTGCGATCAGTTATACTAAAAATATCTCGCTTCATTTAGGGTTTTGAACTGTGATAAGGTGTACATATTTTAAACGAACTTCATTCCCGCAGACTCCGCAACGCGGGGGTTGGAGATAGCCGAGAAAACAAAAATAATAAATAAACATTTAATTTGTTCATCACAGAGTAAAATCTAAAATGTTTCGTAAGTTTGAGTGTTTTTTCTGATAAACGAAATATTTAGAAACGACGCGCCATTTAATCTATTGTTTTTGTGCCGACATCAAAACATGTTTAAAAGTACACTGTAACAAATTTCGGAAACGTTTCTAGACATATCGGAAACGTTTCCGAAATAGTAGGAATCCTTCATCCAATAGCGAACTCCGCATTATTCAGAAAGCTTTTTGTTATTTCAAGAAATCTAGAAGCGGAAGTGATGACGCAACGCTTCGAAACATATTTCATCCTTCCAACACGAGCGCCAATGAGTCGGAAATAACGAGCAGTTATTCTTTTCTTTTCTATGGTTGCTGCAGTCAGCAACTGTTTAGCATTGGATTTCTTGTTATTTCATGTCTAGAGAGTAGTAAAATGTGTCGAAACTAATTTTACGTCTTTGCATTTTGGACTGCCTTTGATTTTTTAGACGATGTACGCAGCTATTAAGTTAGTTAATAACCATTTGCTTCATTACAATTTCCAGTGCGACTATAATTAGATATATATTGTGTGTTCAAGCGTGAACAGTTTCAACACCCATGTTTATACTTAATGAAACGACACCGTTTGGATTACTTATTCAGTTGTAATGGAGGTACTAAGATTTTCTTCCGCTCAAGTTCACTTGTAAGTATTGATGAATATTTTAAAACATGTTGTTATATACATTTATATTTTTGTTGATTTGCATTTGATGAGGCTCCAGTTGTAACTGTTTTTGGGTTTATCGAATTAATTTAAAGTTATCCTACATACCTATGTGCGCGGTGTACTATTTGTTGTAGCCAACTGATTAATTACGCAAAAGAAATAAGATTTATATTTGAGAAGCAATCACAGAATAGTTATTTCGAAATACTTGGATGTACATACATTTTGGTTCAAAAAAAAAATATATCAATTGTTTAATTCATTAAAAATATGGTAATGCAAATGTTTTCTAGTATTGTAATATGCTTCACAAAAAATGTGCCAGTATTATTTATTTTTATTTATTGGAATTTATTCATTCATTAAAAAAATATTTATACCATTAGAAAATGACCCCGTTATCTATTAGTAAGCAACATAGTTATGCAATTAATTCATGTGCTTATTCATTTTGTTAAATGTGGTTGACAATAAAAAATTCCTTGACATTAGTTGTTCGGTAAATATCATTTCCTTCGTGGATATACTAGTTTAATGTAGGACAGTCAGGAGGAATGAGTCAGTGGCAAAAATGGAACAGCTGCATTTATGCCGAAATAAAAAGTAATATTATTTCATGTCATTGTTTTAAAAGTGATCATTGGGAGAAGACGAGGGGCGTTCACCACGCAGACTGCCATTGACATTTTCAGGGATTGTTTTTTTTTAAGGGGGGGGGGGTGACGCTTTATAGCATTTTATGTGTGCACCATCACTCTTATGGTGTGGAGGGAGATTCTCGTATATATGAAATGATATAATCATACAACAGAATTCAATGTCTTAATAAATGAAATATATAATGCATTTTGCGCACATTGTAAAAATTAAATCAGTAACCTATTTTGATTAAGTATTTATATTTGTGATGAACTGGAAAAGGGCAAGAACAGAAGAATCAACCCGAATGGTTCCAGCAGGAGGACTTGGTGTCATATTTAAATTCACCAATTTCTCTGTTGGTGCTTTTCGGTACACTTTGTTCGCCAGAGAAATTGACTTGAGGTGAACGAATTCCGGAACGCGAAGGGTAGGTAAGTTCTGTCAAATTTTATAAGAAAATAAAAGCTATCAAGTTTGATACAAGATATGTTTTTAAGTTCTACATTAAAAATACCATATGTTGATAATTTTGTCTTGAAAATATTGAGAGAAAAACTGAAGTTTAAGATTGTTTAACAAACAATCCCTCTTTTGAGAAAGTACCCCCCTCCCCTCCGCTGACGATTTTGTGATTAAGAATAAAACTACTATATTTCATAAATTTTCAAAAATTTATAACTGCGCATATGTTATGCTGTTAACCATGCTATTTGTCATTAGAAATTCAGAAAAAAAAATCCACGAATGATTCTAAAATTGCTTGTTTCATTAATCTTATATATGAAAGAATTGAAACTGATATGGTATGCAATAGTATAGTAAAGAATGATATTTTAGAAAAAATCACTGAAAAAGGGTTTCGAAATTCTCGGAAACGTTTTTGAAAATTGTTTGGAGAATTCCGAAATACTCGGAAACGTTTTCGAAACTTTCATGAACCACAGCTGCACAGAATACTCAGAAACATTTCTGGAAATTACGGAGAGAGGATTCCGAAATAATCAGAAACGTTTCTGAAAATTACAGAAAGAGTATTCCAAAATACTCAGAAACATTTCTGGAAATTACAGAAAGAGGATTCCGAAATACTCAGACATGTTTCTGGACATTGCAGAAAGAAAATTCCGAAATACTCAGAAACGTTTCTGAAAATTACAGAAAGAGTATTCCAAAATACTCAGAAACATTTCTGGAAATTACAGAAAGAGGATTCCGAAATACTCAGACACGTTTCTGGATATTACAGAAAGAGGATTCTGAAGTACTCAGAAACGTTTTTGAAAATTTCATGAACCGCCGCTGCACGATATACTCAGAAACGTTTCTGAAAATTACAGAAAGAGTATTCCAAAATACTCAGAAACATTTCTGGAAATTACAGAAAGAGGATTCCGAAATACTCAGACATGTTTCTGGACATTGCAGAAAGAGAATTCCGAAATACTCAGAAACGTTTCTGAAAATTACAGAAAGAGTATTCCAAAATACTCAGAAACATTTCTGGAAATTACAGAAAGAGGATTCCGAAATACTCAGACACGTTTCTGGATATTACAGAAAGAGGATTCTGAAGTACTCAGAAACGTTTTTGAAAATTTCATGAACCGCCGCTGCACGATATACTCAGAAACGTTTCCGGAAATTACAGAAAGAGGATTCCGAAATACTCAGATACGTTTCTGGATATTACAGAAAGAGGATTCTGAAGTACTCAGACATGTTTCTGGACATTGCAGAAAGAGAATTCCGAAATACTCAGAAACGTTTCTGAAAATTACAGAAAGAGTATTCCAAAATACTCAGAAACATTTCTGGAAATTACAGAAAGAGGATTCCGAAATACTCAGACACGTTTCTGGATATTACAGAAAGAGGATTCTGAAGTACTCAGAAACGTTTTTGAAAATTTCATGAACCGCAGCTGCACGATATACTCAGAAACGTTTCCGGATTTTTTTTACAGTGTAGTCTGAAAGGTGATCAAAGAATACAATTATTTTTCATTTAGAGCAATTTTGAAGTCGGTTCCTTTAAATTTAACCGGAGATTTCAATGTCATTTTTGCTTCTGATTGAGCTAAAAATTTAGTATTGTTTCTACAATCCAAATTACAATTGCAAATGATTAATAAGCCAGAAGAAGCCACTACAAGTCACGGAACTGTACTTGATGCAGTCTTTGCAAAATTTTTAGATAACATACAATGCAAAAATTTCGTTGCTTATTACAGCTACCATAAGCAAATTGTTACTTTCATGGGATTAAATAATGATAATAATTTAATCCTATGAAAGTTATCACTTCTGCCGAGCGTCCTGGGACGCACTTTTTTTTTCCTTTTAATATATTTATTTATTTATTTTTTAACCAGCGATTTGTGTTTAACGTTCCTACGATGTTGGTATTTTCTATTTGAACGGAAAAGTATGATCGTAAATAAAAGGAACTGTGACAGCAATATTAGTCAATTCATTTTAGCCAAAAAAATGAGTCAACCTCGAAGCTGTAAATTCCTATATACATTCATTTTGACATTCTAAATACTGTCTCAAAGGTCTCATAAAATCTCGTGTCCGCGTCTTTAGATATTCAAGGTCAAGGGTCACAAAAATCAGTTTTTTGCGAATATCTCTTTCCGTATAGGATTAATGTTATAAACATATGCTTTAAATATCGTAGAGCATAAAATTCTCTACAATTTTTGTATGAAATTTTTTTTTGTACCATTGACCGATTTTAAGATAGAACCCGAAGAGCGCGCAGCTCTTACGCATTTACAGCATAGTTTAAGGTCAACCGTTAGTTCCCATAAACAATACACCGTTTAAAGTCTTTATACAGTCGAGTCCCGACTTACGCGAGGGGTGCGTCCCTAGACTCCTCGCGTAAGTCGAAATTTCGCGTTGTGAACGGTTTCTTACATAAAGTACTGAGTTTTTACTATGTTTAAAAAATAAAAAGAGTTTTATTCAACATGAAATACTTTAAGATGCACAAAATGAATGATCAATGGGAGGGAAAGACATAAAATAGATCAGCACGGTACGCACAGTATGTAATAATAATAAAACGCTGCACTACAATAGTACTCTGTACAGTAGATACCCCCCCCCCCAGTAACATAGCTTAGATACAGTAACATAGTTATGAGTTAAAAAAGGAAGATAATGATGATTTATGCTCTGTGATCATTTGTGGCTCAATTTGTGACAACAGCCCCTCTTCCAAATCCCTTTAATCCATAATGCAAGAGCAGCTACCATTTTCAATTTATTTACTTTGCTAGACTGATCTGCAAGCTTAAATATTGAGATTAAGTTCTGAACTTTTACGGATATCGTTTCTTTTTGACTTTTAATTGTACGCATGGAAGATCCACTCATATTTATTGTTGCACTACCATCGACGTTTTGTAGTTGTTCAAGCATCTCGAGAATCTTAGCCCTTTTTTTTTTATATCAGAACCTTTCTTTTTCTTCTCATCTTCACAAAGTTTAGATGAAGGTGTCACTAAGGAATTAATATATGTCATCAACTTTAATATATAGAATGAAAAAAATAAATAAATGAAGGATGCTGAGCGGTTATTTGATGCACTAACAACTCGATGCGTAGACTACAGTGCTGGAAAAAAAATCTTTACTTTTGGTTGGCAATTAAAAACTTTACATAACTTTTTATTGTCATGATTTTACTTGGCATACTCCCTTGTGAATAGGCCGAATACCAAATATTCAGTCGCAATCTGGTCGAATATTCGGTATTCATGATAAGAAGTTTGCATGTAAAGTTTTTAATTGTCAACTAAATGTAAAGATTTTTTTTTTTTTTTTTGACTGCACTGTAGTTTGACGTGGAAACTTTTGCTCTCAGTCTGGCCCTATTTATGCAGCTAGATTCATCCCGGCGTCAACCCGGCTTCGCGAAATAAGACTGTTTTATGCATCCAACCCGACTTCAAGCCGCGTTCAATGTAGGAGCGAATTCCCTCCACCTACATTGAAGGATTATTGGCGGATTTTTCCCACAAGAAGTACAATTAAAAGTAATTCCTGGTGATAAAGTTCTGTACATGTGTTTCGTCAAAAAAAATTCTATTTTTAAATGAAATTGAAAACCAAAATAAAATAAATTAATAAAAATAAATCAATTTGAAACAATTTTTTCAGAAAAAAAGTATATTAAAAGCATATTTCGGAACAGTTGTGAAAATTTTGGAGGGTGTTGGAACCATTAAAAAATCACCCCTTAAGTACGGCCATGATATTGACAATCACAAAAGGCAAAAATTTTAATTTAGAAATGGATTTAGAAGATTCAGGCATATTTTTACACAATTGACTGATTAATGCTAGTTCTCACAATGCTGATCCTCAGTCGAAATTAGTAAAAGCTGTTGCATTTGTCACAAGCTATTTTTGATTAAATTTATGAAATTCAAGTAATTAAAAGAATGAAATAATAGGATTCATATTGAAATATAATATTATTCACAGTGTAGTTGTGATAAGTAATTAACTGATTATGCCCCAAATTATTTTCAGAAAAGTTCTGCAATGTGTTTTTAATGCTCAATTTAACTATAAAAAAGACACACACATACAAAAAAAAGGATATTCGCACATGGACTAATGGGAATGTAAAGGAGAATCCACGATTTGACAAAAACGGGTCTTCCCATCAATCCGGCTGCAATCCCCCTTTTATCCACCTTCCGCTTCAACCCGGTGTGAAGCCGGAGTGTGCATAAACAGTGATGCTTAAAGGGATGTAATAACATTCACGAAATCAATATTTAATAGCCAATAACCAAACCGATAGTTCCTTCTAAAAATTCGTGTTGTGGACGAAAAAATCGCCTTAGCTCTAAAATTCGTAACTCGTAAAAAATTCGCGTTACAGCCCATTTCGCGTAAGTCGAATCGCGTTGTAGCGGGAGCCGACTGTACCTTCAAAAATTTTATAATTATGAACGATTTACATTTTTTATTGCGTATTACATCATATTTATTATTTTTCATTAATGAAATATATATTTGTTTAATAACACTTACCTATTCGTGTAATTAAAAAAATTGTTGAGTGAAATGTTCTCATTAAACATTACATTTTAATAATCTTCTGACATATACTAATTACACTTCAAGTAGGAAAATATTTAAGGAAGTAAATTTTTATTATACATGTTACCGGTAAAGTATATAATGCAGCATTTTATAGAATACCTAGTCATTCCATGAAATAACTGATCGTGTCCGTTAAAGTGTGTAATATGTTATTAGTTTGACATTTTAACTAGTTATTCTATGAAATAACTAGGTATTCTTTGAATTAACTAATGAGAGACAGTTAAAGTGTAAAATAAACAATTTACCTAAAATGAAATACCTAGGTACTCTATAAATAAACTGATGATAGACAATTAAAATGAAAAAGAAGCAATTTATCTAGTTTATGCAGCGTATAAATGGTATTTATGGAAATGGTATTTGTGGCAATGTACGTGTAAGCAATCAATTAACCGGAATGAACTGGCGCCAACACGCTAAACAAGTTCTCATCCTATGGCCTGGAATAGATACCTACATTCGAACATACACTAAAGGATTGCAACTGGTAAAATATCGTATTCTGAAAACACTCAAAAACACATGAAAGTTTTCTTTATATTGAGTCCGTTGAATTAAGTGATGATATTTAATTTTGGTGAAATGCAACGTCTGTAATATGGCTGTAGAAGTTACAGTATTTCACTTTCGTCTCAGTTTCATTTGCCATATTCTTTTGAAAAAGTTATGTTGTTTACTGCTCGGGGATGCTCGAAAAGTTTCATCAGTGCCCTAACGACTGCCCATCAATCTTCGAGCAATTCATCTGATTTATGTTCAATTAAAAATAAATGCATCAATTTTTGACGTGTACAGATTCGTGGTGTTCGGCAGTCACGTAATATAACACTAGCCTGTGATGAAATTGTTGCCTCCGAAGGTTGAATGTTTTGGGAGTATTTTTCGCTTGCTTAAGTAAAATTCGATGCCAGAGTTCCTATCACGTACTTCCTTATTTTTTTTTTGAAGGGAGAGAAATAAAATATTGAAAATACAAGCTTACGAATGCTCAAAATATAATATAGTGAATGAAAAGGATTTTATAAAAGTAATATAATACAAACTCAAGATAATTTCTTCAAAGTATGGTCATGCTATTCTGAAGTTATTAAAAATTTGTGCTGCATATTGAGAGTCCTTTTAAATCGCATCAATTTTTTCGAAAGCCCTCGAAATTAATGTTAGGTATCATTTAGAAATTTGTATTGAATCTAGGCACCCAGATGCGCCCCGAATTTAAATTTTTGGGAGCGCGGAAAGTCTCAATTTGCCGAATGGAACACCAATATTTCTCCGGATGATAATAGTTTTGCCGAATGGAACTCTAAATTTCTCCAGTTGATTATAGTTTTGCCGAATGGAACACCTAATTTCGCCGAATGTTGATAGCTTTGCCGAACGGAATTCCAAATTTCGCTGAATGATGATAGTTTTGCTAAACGGAACTCCAAATTTCGCCGAATGATAACAATTTGCCGAATCGTGCGATAAAATTTACCGAATAAGGAAAATTCTGGGAGCTCACAGTGACCTCCCATCAGAGTGCCCCTGCAATGCATAAAATTTTGGGGCCCGTCACAAATGACTCTTCCGGGCCGCCCCCCTCCATATTGTTTTACCTCTATATTTCAAGCCCAGTCTTAAAAATATTGGGCCTCCTTCAGGCTCGAGCCCGAGCCAACAGTTGTCCCTTCTCCGCCCCCCACCCCCCTATGTCCCTGATTAAGCAAGTTCGTATCGAAAAAATCCAGATTAACAACTTCATTCCAAAGGCTAAAAGATATTCATCCGCAACTATACCTACATAATTACTTTTCTCCTCTTAATTTTAAAAACAGCACAAGTTTCGGAACATGTAATCTTGTTCTTTTCTTTTACAACACACAGTCTGGTGACGTTAAAAGACTTCTTTGAATCCTTCCCCAAGAACATTTTCTTTGGGATGTTCTTCGAAGCAAAGCTTGAAATCCAGGTAATTTGCATTTTGAGATTTCATTCGCTTGAGGAGGAAAAAGAAGGGCTAGATATGTAAAGCTATTTTAGCCTCGCTTCTTTGGCTTTCAGGTAATTAGTGTTCATCTATTGCCTTGTAATCTTGATTTCCTGCTCCCTAATCTAAAACAACCATTACAGTTCAACCATTTTCCCGTTCTTAAAGATAAGAATGATAGAATGGTCAGCGTTCAAAATGATTTGCAACATGTGATCGTTAGCGTTATTTTTTTAGGGGGGGGGGGGTTGAACCCATTAATCAGTGTATAAACGAAACAGCATTCCATTAGTAACCTAACTTATTTTTAGAAGGAAAAAAACGAATAGCAAGGGGGGAGGGGAGCATGAAAGGAATGTTATAACCAGAGATGTCAAGGCTTTTTTCCCTCCACCACGGATAAAACCAGGAGAAATAAACATGAAAAAAAAAAAAAAAAACATCCCGGACAAAGTATCATATTGTTCACTTTCTCACCCCAGCAAATCGTAAGTTTTTGACATGGAGCATCCCACTTCTCGGTTCATCTCTTCATAGCATAAAACAAGAAACGTAAAATTAAACATTTTAAAATACCCCGACTTAGGACTGAGTCGCAACTGTAGAATGCAGAGGGAAAATTGAAAATTCTTTTAAAAGCCTTATATTATTAAAAATCAATGTCGAGTATTTTATTTCATATTAAAAATAAACTGACAACCGGTAAAAATTTCAAATCATTGCTTTTAATTTCCTTGTCGGCCAACAATGAATTCGGTTATCAGTCGCGTGAACAAAGGCTTAGCCGTTATTAAAATCTGCTTTGGAAAAACGTTATAATTCGAAATCTTTCAAACATGGAAATTCTAAACACATTCTATCAAACGCGGAAAAAAATTCTCTTTATTTTGGTATAAAATTTTAAAATTTTTAATTATATTTTCACTGCAAAAAACTCAAAAAAAAAAAAAAAAAAACTTTTAGAAGTTTTGAATTAATATCTTCGTTAATTAATGTCATCCAAAGATGCAACCTAGCTAAGAACACTCTCGATCAACTCTCCTTTCGAACAAATTTTAATTTTTCAAAATCGGCCCATCCGTTTAGGCGTTGGAGTGTCACAGACAGACACACATAGATGCGTCAAACTTATAGCCCCCCTTTCTTTGTGTGTCGGGGGTTAACAAGCAACGATAAAATTAAAAATTTTAAAAATCCCTGACTGAGTCGCAACTGTAGAATAAAGAGGGAAAATTGAAAATCCTTTTAGAAGCCTTATATTATTAAAAATCAATGTCAAGTATTTTATTTGCTATCAAATAGAAACTGGCAACAGATAAAAATTTTAATTCATTGCTTTAAATTTCCTTGTCGGCCAACAATGAATTCGGTTATCAATCGCGTTAATAAATGCTTATCCGTGATTAAAATCTGCTTAAAAAAAACGTTATAATTCGAATTCTATGAAACATGGAAGTTCCAAACACATTCTATCAGACGCGGAAAAAAAATTCTTTTTATTTTGGTGTTAAATTTTAAAATTTTTAACAATGTTTTCACTGCAAAAATCGCGAAAAACCTTTTAGAGGTTTTTGATTAATATCTTCGTTAATTATTCTCATCCAAAGATGCAACCTAACTACGAACACTCTCGATCAACTCTCCTTTCGAACAAAAAAAAGTCTTTCAAAATAGGTCCATCCGTTTAGGTGATAGAGTGCCACAGAACAGATACAAAGAGCGTCTGCTTGTTTCTTTTAGCGCCGGAAATGTTTGGGGAGGAAGCGTAGTTCTTTTTTTTTTAATTCCAGTTTAGGTCACAAATTTTAATTAAATTCTTGATTTGAATAAGGGAAAATTAACTGAAAAAATGATACATCATTCGGAAGATGTTAATTGTTTCAATTCTTTAACTTAATTACGGCGGGAGAGTCATTTGTGCAATTTCACGTTACTCACGTTACCATTTGACTAAGTTTCACCAAAATGGTATTATATTAAAGATATATCATACCCGATTTAAATAAAGTTCTTTGCGGTTATCTGAAATACAGTAAGAAGCTAGGGATATCAGTATTTTAAATTTTAATTCAAACGGGTGGTATTTAAACCAGAATTTGGCACCGTGACGCATGTTACAAAAAAAAAAAAAAAAAAACTCAAATTTTGTGGATCACTAAAAACTTGAAATTTTTCCTCTTTCAGAATAAAAATATCAAAAAAAGAAAAAAGAATTTCATGAAACAGAATACATTTCTAAGTTAGTATATACACAAAGATTTTATTTATTCTACAGTTGTTGATTATGTTAACCAATATTTTGGGGATGACTTACGTTTCATTGTTTCGTGACTCACGTTACTTTTCCCATTTTAGTCTTTAATGTTCAGGTATAACTGATTTCAAAACATCTTCTTTGGTAAATTTTGTCCAAAATATCGTTCTTTTCACCCCTGACAGCGCAAAACGGTTGAAATTTTTCTGCACATAAAAATACATTGACTGTGTTAATGGTAGTTCTGCTACAAATTCTTCACAGTATTTGTTGTCATCATCGCTTTCATTGAGTTAGATATTTAAATTAGCTTGAATTTGAGTTACAATATAATCGGAAATAAGTATGTCAGATGCGATAACATTGACGTCAACAAGTTCAAATGGATGCAATTCCTCAATGCTTCGCTTCTCTAACTACAAATTAAAAAAAATGCCGTTATTACTTGTTTTAAGAATTTAAAACTCATCATTTTGCTATAACTCAATAGCAATTTTATGAATCACAAAAATATTGCTCGCTTTAAGCGGGGTTTGCTCGTTAAAAGCGAGTTTTGCTCCCACAGACTTAACATTACTAACCGTTCTGATTTCCTCGCTAAAACGGAATTCTTGTTAAACCAGGACTCGTTACAAGCGAGTTCGATTGTTTTTTATTTTGTTACCACGGTCTCGGTCTTTTAACTCCTTCGTTTGTTTCTACTTTCTTATTTTCATTTCTTAAAAGGGTGATTCTCAACATAGAAAAGATTTTTTGTCCTTAAATATTCAAAATAACTTAATTTATTATTCACAACTCCAATATAATTCTACTAAAAATTCAATTTAATTGCAGAGGCGGCAAATTGCGTGATGTAAACGTCGTTTGAAAATGTTAATATCTGTTTCAATGCTATAAGCTGAACTATAATGTTAAAAAAGAAAACTTAAAGTGTGTACCAGTGCTTAGATATGCTAAACGCAGTTTGGATTTTAACTAAAAACTCACTTTAATTTTAAGCACTTTACTATTATTTTAATTTTGATAAATTATTATTGAAGCGAAAACTAAGCGCGTTGAGCATTTTTTGATATTTGAAAAATACAAATGAACGCCTGGTTGGTCGAATGGCTTTAAGGCGCTGAACTGCGGAGTCGGATATTACGAGTTCAGGCCTCAAGGGTTCGAATATTCATTCATTTCTCTTTTATTTCCCCAGATCCTTTTTTTTTTTTTTTTTTTTTTTTTTTTTTGAGAAGTTTGTAGAAAAAAAATCTACCATTAACTGCAGTGTTAAATAGGTGGTTTGTTTTAACGATGTTCAATGATCTTGGCACAACGAGATATAAAACTACAATTAATACTGTCCGCCTCTGGCAAGTTGAGCTCCACTGATCGGCCGATTAAACGATTCCATTTGTTGAAAAAGAGCTGAGGAAAAAACGGTTGAAGGTCCAACTCTGCACCTAACGATTCCTCTTCTTACTGATTACCCTCCCTTGAAAGAAATGGACTTGCTCAAGGTCATAGCTCAACTTCTCAGAGGCGAATGTCTTTACAAGATATTTAAATAGATTCGAATCAAAATTGTTTATTTCCTACTTTAGGTTCCATAAACTTATATTATCAGTTTTGGAATGTAATGATAAGAACGATGATGAGATTATGATGATAACGATGGAAGATTTGTTGAAATTGTGGATACAAATTTATTAGTTTCATTGATATTCATTTCAAAGAATATCAATTAATTAAATTTCATATTTCATGAATTTTTAAATTAATAAAGTTTCAAGCAATAGGTTGCAATTTTCGTAAGCAAAATAATATGCATTATTTTTCATGTACAATAGTGCATTACATGAAAATTGTGATATAAATTTGTGGTAGTAGTTTATAATAATAAATGAAAACAAATACTTCATTTAAAAGTATTTCCTGCGCAATAAAATATTTCCTGACTATTCAAAAAAATACACACGTAATTGTTCAAGTTTTCGCTTTTGTCGGTACTCCCAGAGTTCCTTTTTCCTAAAATGTTACTTTCATTATTATTATTCAATGGGGGAGGAGGGCGGCAGTTTTTAATATTGCCTAGGGTGGCAGAGCTACTAGAGCCGGCTCTGGAAAGGACTAAACATATCCCCGAAGATAATTTTTCTGACTCCTCAATTGTACAAGGTTTGTTGAAATGTATAAAATCAATATATTTTGCCGCAATACAGGCACATTTATCGAATTTTTCGGAGGGGGGTGGGAGCAAAACCGTCCTTTGGGGGGGGGGTCATTCCCCCCTAGTTTTGGTAAATCAATATATTTGCATGCAGGTAGGCCTAGTTTTTGCCATTTTTTGGTGCAATTTACATTGAGGGAAGAAGAACTGGTATGTCGCAATGATATCACACCATGCACCTACTCGTCCAGAGCAACCATACAAAAGAAAAAAAAAAACTAACTGCCCTCGGACGAAGAGCGAGTCAACACCCCCTCCCCCCCCCGCGGAAAAGTGCGAAATGACGGTCTTAGGTACAATTTTTTTAAGAAAACAACCCAAACCACATGCAATAAAAAATATAATTTTTGAAAATGGGGGGAGGGATTGGACGCACCTGCCGCAGCAGAATTAACTAATAACGCTTTCCCTTTTCAGGAATCATCAACAACGTAGCAGAAGCTGATTTTTTTTATTTATTTATTTTTTTTTATTATTCTTCGGAGCTTTAAATTGGCGGGTAGAAAATGTGACTTCGCGAAATTACGCGTCGAATTTGGCAAAAGTGAGCGTGTTTGGCGACATCTCCCAGCAGGCTCTCGTACAACAACCCTGTAATAACACGAAGGAAGCCATGTTCCTTTATTCGCGTTAAATGCTTACAGTAGCGGATGCTGGATAAAACTAGTGCAGTGTTACAACTGGATGACAGATAGCGTTTTACTGTTTGAAAACATTGAAATGATATGCATATGTGACGCTTGCATATCTCACAATTGCAGATAACTGAGTTAATGAACTCGCATCTAAAACTCTTGTGAAAAATCTGCAGTCTGCGATTAATATTTCATCCGGCTTGTGCATTGGCCGATTGTTTACAGATTGAATGGTGAGTGGATTTTTTTTTCATGCGAATTATACAGCATTGTATTTCCCTTTAGTACTTGCTTTTGCACATTTTGTTAGAGTTCATAAATTTTTACATTTTCGTCAGAATCCTGCATTGATTGAGCTGGCACTTATTAATTGGGTCGATATGTCAAACAGCTAACTACTGTTACACTACATCCTTTTTGAATTCTTTTAAGACATTCCAAATATTGATTTATTTAATTTATTTTTGAAAATACATTGTTTCCACCTGGAATATTTATTAACAGCTTAATAACAGATATTACTTACAAAAAGAAAAACCATCATTTTATAATTTAAATGTTTTATTTCTCTTGGTTTTTCCGAGCTAGTATGTAAGAAAAAATATTTTTACTTAGCTGCCTATTTGTTCACACAGTTATGGCATTTGTAACGCAGTCCGTGAACAAACCTGCTTAGCGGTATGCCTAATTGGCTATCAACTCGTATTGTACCTGTGTAATACCGCACCGGCTTTTTAATTTTTCAAAAAAAAAAATTGCTTCTGGTCCTTTGAAATTGAATTTAGGTGCTTTTTCAATTAATCTGCTTTCTTCCGCTACGGCATCCCCCCTCCTTCTAAAACTATGTTTTATATTAATTTTTTGAAGCATATGATAAATAGGTGTTGGACTAATATTTCAAGTTTTAAGTTTTACTCTCAAGCTCTCATTACAGTGCATTTTTGGGTGATCAGGTGGGAGGGGAAATCCAGGGAGGAAACTCCCTGGATTTTAAAAACATAATGTAATTATACATTTTGCATGTATTTTGATAGGTTTTTTTCAGTAAAGTGCATCAAATATATACCCTTTGCCCTCCCCATTTTGAAATGACGAGCAAAATTGCTTTTTGATACATTGTATTTTTTCATATGCAGATCAAGTTCAAAAACTTTTACACACCTAAATAATGTCCTTAAAATTTTCTACAAAAAATGCTCTGCCTTCTACATCCTTTATTGTCCCCAATAGCAAAAATGTTAAGTTATATGCAAGTGGAGTGCAATTATGCTACCAGCATGGTTGCTAAAACATTGAAATTAATAAACTGTTTCATGACTAAAAAGGCATTTTTTTAAGTTAATTTTTTTAATTTAATTTTAATAAAGAAATTTTTTAAAAAAAGTTAAAACTGTCTGCACATTTTGAAAACTTTTTTCGAACAGTGTTTGCTCGATTGTCTAGATGTCATGTGGGTCTGTATATATATGTGTATGTAATTTGTTCCGGACACTGCATACGTTATTAAGCTTCCAACATCATTTTCTGCTGTCCCTGAAAATTGCTATACTGATAATGTTCAAATATTTGGACATTTTGTAACACTTTTTCAAAAATTCTTATTAATACATTTTTGATAAGCAGATCAAAATCATTTTCACCTACAAAACCACTGAAGTGTTTTTTCTCTTTTTCATTTCTTTTTTTGAAGAGAAATTTATTTAATAAGCTGTTAGAATCTGCTCTAGAATTCTTTCTGTTCTTTCTTATAGTCCTTTAAGCGACCGAAGGAAACACTCTCACAGATAATCTTTATTCACAACTATTGAGGATCAGGGCTGTTGATGCTCTTCTTGAAAACCTTTCCGAAATTGATAGCACTTGTGAATCGATTGTTTTAGAAAGGGCATAAGTCCTATTTTTTGTCAAAATTGAATTGGCTGTGATACGTATGTAGAGAAATCGACTAAGGGAAATCAATCCTTGTACAACAAAGCACTATATTTAGGGACCACATTTTTTGTTTAGTGCAGAAAGGGCATAAGTCCGGGATTTACGCCCTTTATTTTAATCTTAATATTTAAAAATCAATGTCCTGAGATAACGTATATATATCAACGCACAGCCAATACCGCTGAAGCCTCAGACTTGAAATTTGGTAGGCATGTCCACATGATTACGATTCTATCCACTAAGAAAGGATTTTTCAAAATATCAATTAGTTCAGGGGAAATTAATTAAAACCCCTTAATTTCTGTGAAATTAAAACCTGTCATTGAAATTTAAATCCCTTATTTTCAGAGGCTTTCCTCTATACAAATCATTATTCTGTACTTCATCTCAACTTTTGGTCGATAGCGAATTTTAAATTTGGTATTGTTTTTGTTTCTCACGTGATTTTTTGAGGCTTTTCTCAAGTCAAATAATAATGTCTGTCTTTTGCTTTCAATTTTTCAAAACTATAAACCAAGTTTTTAAGAACATCATCACAGGCGGACTATCCTTGTGAATTTAGAAGAATGCAGTTTCCTGTAAAAGTTTGCTTTGCAATAACCGTTAATAAGTCACAAGGACAGACATTAAAAGTAGCAGGGATCGATTTAAGAAAAGACTTTTTTCAAAGTGGTGTGAGGACTTTTCATCCAGAAGCTCACACTTCTTTGCATTGAAAAGGCATTCCTTGTAACAACGAAACACATGTCTGCAATAATTTGCATGTTTTGTGCCTCAATACGTTGGATAATTGATTATTTTAAGGTGTAATGAGTGTTAATTCTTTCAGAATAGCAGATGCTTTGGCTACCCATAATAGCTCAATGCAACCGAGAATATTTTCCACCCACTAGAGAGCAAACAAGAATGAACTTGGGGTGTGTTGTGTGTTCAAGATTAAGAGGCAGGTGATATAAAGGACAATTGGGGGGATAAATACTGGCGTTTGACAGCAGTTTCACTTTCAATTAAAATTTTCAGTAACACCCGGAAAAGGTAGAATAGCTGTCACTACTTGATGACTAAAAGAAAAGGGTTGGAAGTTACTCACAGGATTAAGGAATACACAGAGAGCTTTTATTTGGACACAAAATTGCTGATAAAGAAAATTGAAGCACTCAATCGTGATTTTTTTCCAGGAAGAGGTCTGAAGTTTTGTTTGTCTTAACCGAAACTTTCATTTTGATCTGAAACTTTCATTTTGATCTACGTAATATCCGTGACATGTTTAATGTAAATAAATAGTAAACCAAACTTGATTAACAAAACGTTCGTTTTAGCCATGATTTCGTATCAACTGTGATTGAATTAACGTAGCCAACTGTATTTCTTTTTAAAACGTCAACAAAATCAATATCACTGAATATGTAAAAATAATGAATTGTATAAATAAATGTACCCAAGGCCTGATTGCAGAATAGGCCACGGCTTAGAGACCCCCAAATGACTAAAGTTCAAGTTCCAGTCCATTATTTAAGAAAAAGGATTAAATTTGAAGTTTTCTCCTTTCTTTATGCAATTTTGAGTTTAAATACATTCTTTAGGTGAAATTAAATAATTATTTTTTAATGTTATCTCAGCTTTCTTTCTTTAGCTTTAAGGAGACATGCTTGACTTTTATTAAATATGTTATTGATGTCTACGCAGCTATAAAGATTAATAAAAGGCATGCACATAAAGTTTGGAGCAAAATGACTTTCTAACTGACTATGACTTTCTAATAGAACTAAATTTCTATTTTTTTACTGTCCTTTCAAAACATCTACCCCCCCCCCTTTAGGTCCGTCCAGTATCTTGAGAAGGTCACAATTTTTCAGAGTGGAAAAAAAATATCAGCAATATTGTTTGTTTGACTATGGCAGCCTTCTGTATATTCCCACACTGGAAAAGTCATCATTTGTAGTTTTCTCGCAACACAACCAAATTGTTATTAAATGCTTGTTTTCACAAAACTTTCAAATCTTCCTTGGACAAGATTCACCCCGTAGAGGGGGGGGGATACTCCGGATTCACTTTTGACTCACCCACCCGCTTTTTTTCAAGGAACAAGAGAATCCCACCTTCTCAAAGTGAATTTTAGCTAGGGTTACCAGACGTCCCGTTTTTCAGACAAAACTACGGCGTGTGGTACTTCACGTCCCGTTAAAAGATAAATTTGGTTACAGATGACCAAAAAAAGTCTGAAAATAACTAACTGTGAAGGAGTATTTAAAATAATAACTTCTTTGTTATTTCTGTACCTCAGAGCCAGACTGATATAAATCCAAAAAACTGCGATCTTCTGTTTATTACTGCATTGTATGTAGAATCCGAGCCCACATCGAGCCATGCAAAGGTAATTCTAAAAAGAAAAAAAAATCTTTTGTAATTATTTACCAGTGCTAAAAGAGTGTGCGTCCTATCTTTTCATGCGCCAGACAAATTGTTTTCCCCATCTCCTGTAAAGTAGTGTTTATGTGACTACATTAGTCTGACTCTGAGAAACAGGTTTAAAACATTGACTTGTAATATTAATGTTGGGTTAGCTTGAAGAGTAGAGGATTTTGTGGAGGACAGCAAGATTAAAAACAAAAAAGACTTTCTGAAAAATTCCTAGCCAATGCAAAGAACATGTAAATATTGTTCAAATTTTTACTCTTCAATCAAAGTTTTTTTTTTTTTTTTCTAAAGTAACTTACAAATATTAACTTGTACGAAATAAAATCTGCTTAGGTCATGTATGATTCATTATCACTGGTTTAGGCTCATAATTAGTAAAAATTTATTCATAGCATTCAGAATGAACTAACCTGTTGAGGAATATTCCGGTTGAACATTTCAGAAATCTGGCAAATCTAGTTTTGGCTCATGTGTTACTATTTTTGGTACAGGAATTGATGCACCGAATTTATAAAAAAAAATTGAGCATCTTCGAAGTGGGTTCCCTTCTGAAAAGTAACAGTTTAAATATGTTTTGTTATTTCATTTATTTTTTGTGAAAAAGTTTTTTTCACTTATTTATGAAGAGTATAGTGAATAGACAGTATAATTAGTGAACAATTCTCCCTCGCAATGAACGTCTGGCAGCCTTGGTAGTTTAGCTGATGGAATGGCCAGTGGCGGATGGGGCAACATGAACCGGCCCTGGCATTTACAGACCAGCCGGTCCCCTTAAGACTTGCTCCTTGAAGAGGAGACGCTCCCACCGTCCAAGTTTTTTTTTCAGATATAAAAGATTTAGCGGATACATCTTCTAGTTTTAGTAGGGAGTCACCATTAGAATTTGAGTATTCAAATTAGGAGAACTGCGTTTACGAATGTGGAGAAAAAGAATCAATAATACGAACACCTGCATAGTAAAAATTAATATTCTAGCTAATGATGGGGGGGGGGGGGGGGGGTTCGGGGGTACTCCCCCGGAAAATTTTCAAAATTACAGCTTCAAAAACGCATTGTTAGACTTTTTAAATGATCTTGGGCGATGTTTGCGGGAGGGGGTATTTGGAGAATTTCTCCAAAACTTTTTCAAAATCGGAGTTCTAAAACGTATGCGTAAGCATTGTTTTGTAACACTAGGGGGAAGAAGGGCGTTCAGGAATTCTTTCTGGGAGAAATTTCTCAATTGAAGTTCCCAAAGCGCCAATTTAGGTGACAATTGACGATCTTTGGGGGGAGGGCTATGTTTTTTTAAATTGAAGTTCTTCAAAAAGTTTGCTACCTATAAATTGCCCCCTCCCCTAAAGTCAGTATCTGAAGGTCTTATGTGCAATAACGATTGATGAGGAACCGCGTGAAAAGAGAACGTATAATTTTGATGAACGTCTTTAAATCATCTTTGACAATATTAATGAGAGCAAAGATCCGGTGTCCCCCCCCTCCCCTCCGGGAATTTTTTTCAATTAGTTGTCTTAAAAATGCATTCTAGGTGATCTTAGGTAATGTTTGGGAGAGAAGAGGCTCGAAGGTGCTCTCCAGGAATTTTTTGGTAATTGAAATCTAAAGAAAGGTATTGTAGGTTTTCATTGATAACGTAAAGGGGACTGACAATTCTGGGAAACTGAAGCTTAAAAAACGTTATTTCATCGACTTTCAATGACGTGAGGGGGAGGAATTTTCGGGACATATTTTGGAATTGAAATCCATAAAACGAAATTTGAGAGGACCTTTAGTGATGCTGACGAGCGTGTTGGGAACAAAAAATTTTCTAAGTTAGCTTTTAAAACGCAGTTTTTGTCGATCTTCGGTAATGTTAGTGGGTGAAGCTGTTCGGGGACTTTCATTCCGTAATTTTTCGAAATTTGAATTCTAAAACGCAGTCGTAGATGATATTCGCTGATGTTACCAAGGGTTCAGGGACTTTTCTCAGAAATCTTTTCGGGATTGAAGCCCTAAAAAAGAAATTTCACACCACCTTTGGTGATACAAGAGGGAGGAGAGATTCGATGACCTCTGAAAAATTTCTTAATTGTAGTCCTAAAAACGAAATTTTAAATGATCCTTAAAGATGGGGTGGAGGCACTTCTGCAGGGGGGGATTTAGGTGATCACTCTCCTGGAAGCTTTTCGAATTTGAAGTCCTAAATACGAATTGTAGGCCATCTTTGATAACGATAGGCGATATGAGATGGGACTGGGTTCCGATTTAGAAACTTCCCCTGCACTCTTTCAAAATAAAAGTTTTAAGCACGTTTCTAATCTACCTTGGAGGTGTAAAATGAAGGGTGAGGCTAGAGGATGTCTCTCCCTTCCGCATTCTTTGCTAAGTCCCTATCTTTTTATTAAATTATTCATACAAATGTTATGGGAAAATCTCCCCCCAGTATATCTTTTCCGAGATCATTTTAGTTCTTTGGTTTTTTTTCATAGTGAAATTTTCAATATACAACCTGGTGTTTGAATTTGTTTGAAAATAAAGAGATTGAGATTCGTCAAAATATTTTTTAACATTTTGGACTGATGTGGTACTTTTCAGGGACACCAGATCTTCTTCCAACTTTATTTTACTTTAAGTATCCTCCAGCTAGAATATCTTAACAAAGTTTTATTTTACTTTCGTTCAGGGGCGGACTGGCCATGTGGGAGATGTGGAAAATTCCACATGGGCCGCACCTAACTTGGGCCGTTTTCTTTTTTTCAACGTGTGCGTATCGTTTTCCTCAATTTTTCTTTGATAAAAAAAAAAAAAAAAATAGCTGGGCCGGCCGTTCTAAGATCCTAGGCCGTTCTCGAGTTTCTAGAGTCAGTCATAACTGTGATTGGGGGAAGAGGATGTTGATAGATGGTTTTCCTCATCTAGTGGTCACTCTTTTCTTGCCGAATTATTGCCGTATCTTGTTACAAAGGGAGGAAACAATGAATTTGTGGAGTGCAGGGGTGGACTGGCTATGTAGGCATTAGGGCAAATGCCAGACGAGTCGGTTCCCCGAAAAGATATCAGAGCAGCAGGAGAGAAATTTTCGGACTACGGCTCCAAAGGGATACCGATAGCTCAGGGAAAGGTTTTAAAGTATTGTGGTGTACCGAAGAACTTTTCATGGGGGCCGGGGTCAGTGCTGACGCGAGGCCATGTTAGCCTAGTCGGAAACAGGGCCGCCGAGTGCCAAGGCGGGCTCCTTGTCAGACTGGTCACCGGGCCCACTCTCACAGAAAACTTATCAAACTTATGCTACTCCAATTCCGATCCAGGCCCTTTCAAGTGCCGGGTGCCTAGTTTAAAACTACATGTAGGTTGGTTGACATGGCCTCTTGTCGGTCCAAGCAGTATACATTTTACGAATTCCGCATCGACTCTCAGCGGCCGTGGCCCCCTTATAAAACATCCTCATATTTATATGTGCGTGTGTTGAAGCTCCTAAGCAAAGTGTGCTTCGTTTTATTTCTCATCAAGTGTTTGAATTATGAATAGTAAAAATGGGTAATATGTAACTCTCTCGTTCCCCATTTTTTAAATCTGTACAGTACACCATTTCTTTTAAAGCATTTTTCACTATTGATCGGTTCGTATTTAATTCATTGTTGTATTTGTTGGTGGATTTGAGGGGTGACCAAACACTTATTGTACCGCAACCCATTGGAGCAAGTAACAGTGCATTATCTTTTCTCCTCCCTTACTCTTTCTGACTGTCGACTGCTGTTATTGATTTGTCGAACAAAAAGCAAGTTTCATTATCTTAATTAGTGAAATAATCATAAAAAAAGTTTTGCTCTCCTCTTTTTTCCTGATCTTTTTTCGTTCCAATTACCCCTTATAAGGCTTCAAAATGCAAAATTTTACACCTTTTTTTCAAAATTTAATCCGGGGGAGAAACCCCCGGACCCCCGAAAGTTGGGGATATTCTATACCCAGGGGCAACACACATTGAAAACGAACAAAGGAATAAAGCATGACTTTAAACAAACTAATATGTGGCCTCTTTTACCAGCCAGAGAAAAGTTGTCCATACTACAAGACGGGGGGGGGGGGGGGGTGCGGGGTTAAAAGACATTTTGTCTTCGAAAACACTTGTTCTTAATGAAAAACCCAACCAGAAACTTTTTGGGTTTGGAAAAATACAACCAAGATTTTTTGGGTAGGGCCGCCAAAAATATTTTTCCACATAAAAATTTTAATGCCAGTCCGCCCCTGCTTTCGTTTTATACATTCAAACACTTAGTATTCATTACGTTACAATGTTTTAAATCTCCCTTACTACATTTTAACTCTTTTTCTATTTAAAACATGCTTCAGCGCCCCCTATGAAACCTCCATTATTATCTAGCTATTCATTCATTGTATTAAATTAAAATTTGTCATAGGTTTTTTACAATGTACTGAATACTTTTTTTGCTTGATTTTTTTTTTTTTATTTGTCAGAATGTCTCGAAAAATTTTAGCTGCCTTTAGTTAGGTAAATTATAATAAAGAACCGTGGATGTTCCTAAATAATATTTAAAGGTTTAATATTCAAGGGTTGCATTTTCTTTCAAAATTTTGTTGAGAAAATTTTTTTGTCACGGGAATTCCACTTGGTATTTTGTTACTTCTATTTAAATTTTTTTAAATACTGAGAAGGTTTTCTTTTTTTACTTTGTTCATCCCTAAATTAAAATTGGCAGCCACGGTTCTACGCCATCCCTGGAGGTGGCCCTGCCTTTACGTGTTCATTGTCCCCCTACAGACTATTATTACAGGCAGCTGTTAGCGCCTTAGAAGGTCCTGGACAGTTATGCAATAAAGTTATCTTATCGGTCAACCGATGAATTTACAGACACACAGTAAAGCATCTTATTGCTCACAGCAGAACATTTTTTAAAGAATTTTTACTAGGCGACATAAGTTTATCATAAGAGCAAAAATTATTGAGAAGGTTACAGCCTTTTTTTTCTCAACAAATGTATGGAAAATCGTCGCCTCAAAGTGGTATTTCTGTAAGTACTCTTTGTTCTGCGGCGGCTGTATAGGATTTCTGATTTAAAAGGAAGCCGATATGAACAAACCTTAAGCATAGTATTAACTCCGAAGTAAAGGGGGTCCGGGGGTTTCTCCCCCGTAAATTGTTCGAAATTTTTAGTTTTGAAAACGAATTTTAGACGATCTTTGGTAATGTTAGGATTGAAGAGGTTCGGTGTCGCTCACCTGTCTATTTTTCGAACTTGTAGCTCTAAGAGTACAGTTTTAGACGATCTTTTTGATGATGTTAGAGTGAGGAGAAATTTGAGGGTCCATATCTCAGGAAATTTTTCTTTATTTTTAATCTTAGAAATGCATTCTAACTGTCTTTCGTAATATTATGCGCTCGGGTGCGACTCCCTCCCCACGCCCGTTTTTCGAAATTGAAACGTTCAAAACGCAAACATTATGTCCAATAATGTTCAGAGGAGGGTGATTCGGGGGTTGTCCGGCGGATTTTTTTCTGCAATTGTAGTGCTAAAAACGGAGTTCAATGCGCTCACGTGGAGGAGTGATTCTAGGGCCCGCAACAAGAAATTTTTCTAATTTGCAGTCTTAAATATGCATTCTACTTGTCTTTGATAATGGTAGAGGAGAAAAGGTTTCGAGCACTCTCTCGGAAATTGTAGCTCAAAAAAATAAAAGATTAAAAAACTGAAACCCGACTACGGCAAAAAAAAAAAAAAAAAAAACAACCTAAAAGATAAGAAACAAGGTAGGTGCTGTTTAATATCATCGTCCTATGGAGTAAAACTAGTAACTTGATAGGATAGATATTCCTATTTATTGAGCTCTATTGAAATCCTCTGTCACTTTCATATTAATAACATTATAATTCAATTCAAATGCCGTTGTCGTGCGTTCTCAACTACAGTTCTACTATACCGCACGACTACGGTATTTGAATTGAATTATAATGTTATTAATGTGAAAGTGACAGAGGATTTCAATAGAACTAAATAAATAGGAATATCTAACCTATCAGATTACTGGTTTTACTCAATAGGACGATGATATTAAACAGCACCTACCTTGTTTCTTATCTTTTAGGTTTTTTTGCCGTAGTCGGGATTCAGTTTTTTAATCTTTTATTTTATTTAAATATTTTCCGTTTTAATCTAAGATGGACAAAAAATAATAGCGTGAGTAATTTACGGTAAGCATTTTAGTTTGATATACAAGAATGGTAAACTTAATTTATTGCTATTACATGAAGCTGATAGAAAATTTAAACAATAAAAGATTGATTTTACTTAATAAGACTATAATAGTAATCAACACCAAACTTGTTTCTTACCCTTTTTTCCCTTAGTCGGGTTATTAATGAATTTATTTAAAACCCACGCTAAAAAAATCCTTTAAAATCGAGTTTTACAAGGTAAAATCAACTCCTCCTATTGTTGAAGTCGATTGATAGCGTACGTTACTTGGGTCGTAATACTGAATCAATTGACACTTTATTCATGAAAGTCGGATAAATAGTTTAGGTGCTACAGTAGAACATACACAAATACAAAGACTGCTAATTTTTTTTAAAGCAAATAAATCATCTCATGCTACATTTGAAGTCGGTTAAAATATAGCTTATGTTACTCGGGCTATAATAGGGAATCGATTGACACCTTATTTATCAAAATCGGATGAATAGTTTAGGCACTATGGTGGATAATACGTAAATACAAAAACATACATAGACTGATGAAATTATAACCCTTCCTTTTGGCTTCGCCGTAGCCGGATGAAAAACAGAAAAATGTTCCGCCAAAAGTCCGTAACCTTTCTGAAACGGTCCTTGAAACTTTTAAAGAATTGGAAAATCTCCTCTGTTAAAGCCAGCCATGTCTCGGGAACCTTCGAGAAGAATGTGGTAGGTGGGTTTTAAATAATTAATTAGAACCTCGCCGTTCCACCAACAGAGCTCCAGAAGCATTAAAGCAGACACGACAGAACTGCAAATAAGAGAACTAAGCATACTCCTAGCAAAGCTGAAGCGATCCTTGACTAATTCGTTCTTACCGATACATAGAAAGTAATCGTGGTAAAGCCGACACACTTAATAAACAAGCTCAGTCAGTCTTTAAACTGGTAGCGAAAAAATATTCTTCACAGCAGTGAAAAGTCGGCATTCGTGTAGGTTTTGGCAATTCAGGAAACTGTTTGACAAATATCCTCGATTTTCTCAGGAAGTGGATGAAAACCTGCGAAATCCCGAAACGTTCCACTGAAATAGCCAGTAACTTCTGCCTTTTTTTAATGTAGTCATCCAACTTTCGTGGTTGATTTTCGTATCGTTCGAAGATATTTTTAAAAGATTCAGGACTGTAAGTGTCAAATGTAGCCTATGTTAGCCGGGTTACAATTTAAAAACGAATGACACCTTATTTATCAAAATAAGATGAATAGTTTTGGCGCTGCGGTGAAACAACCGTAAATACAAACATACATAGACTGCTAAAATCATAACCCTTTCTTTTAACTTTGCCGTAGTCGGGTAAAAACGAATAATACAATAGCTTTAGCACTATATACCTGCAAGCAAGCATCTTAGTTTGAAACACAGAAAGATAAATTAAATTAGCGTTACTACATAAAACTTGTAGACAACTTAGATTATGAAAGATTGCTCTTACTTAATAAGAATATAGTAATAATCATAACACCTAAATTGTTCTTTACCAAATGATGTTTTTTCTGTAGAATGGTTACAGTTTTTGTTATATTTATTTAAAACCCGTGCTAAAAAGAGAAAGGAATGAAATTGGTTAAAATCAGGATGTATAAGGCTAAATCAAATTTTCCTATTGCTGAAGTCTGCAAAAATATAGCCTAGCCGGGTCTTAATTACGAAACGAATGACACCTTATTTATCAAAATCGGACAATCTTGAACGATGCTGGCGAAAAGAGAGGTGGGGGCACCCTCCTATGGAAACTTTTACAAGTTTTTTTTTAAACGCAGTTTGTAGACGATCTTTGGTAATATTAACAAAAGGAGTGGTTTGGAAGATCCCATATTAAAAAGGGAATGAAGAATAATTGCATAGACTAGCATATAAAGCCAGTTTTGTTACTATTTCTAAAGCATTTATGATCAGGGTCGGATTTAGACTTAGAGGGGCCTTAAGTTATTTCAGGTATGGGGCCCTTTTTGTAATCCGGACCACTTTGTCGGTGGCGAAAGAGGAAATGCTAAAGTGTTTTTTTTTTATTAATGACTATTATTACTTTTTTTGCGCTATATTTGTCTTTTCCCCTGAGACACATAAAGTTATGCATTATTTTCTTTCTTTCTTCCTTTCTTTTTTTGTGTGTGTTTTTTTAATGCGTGTTTGCCTGCTTTTTTGGATTTCCCTTAAGAAGGGGAATAGCATCGAGAGAATGATGCAGGGCTCCCAATTTAGGGGTTCTGGGGGTTCCCCCAGAGGGAATTTTGGAAAAAAAATATATAGTAAAATTCTGCAGTTTGAAGCCATATAAAGGAAGATTGGAATCAAAAATATTCGGGGGAAAAGTAGGCAAACAAAACTTTTTCAAATTATGTACTCTTGCAAGTTGAGATAATACACAGTAAAATTATTTTAGGGGTCGACACATCGATGAGGCACTCGACAGAGAGAAAAAGCGAGGGAGGATAAAGGATAGTGCATTGTTACTTGCGCTCATGGACTTTCGATACAGCTAGTTTTTAATCACCCCTGCAACCCATCTACAAATTGCTTTAAAAGAAATAAGGTACACACTTAGAAAATAGGTAGCAAGAGAGTAACGGGATCCGGA
>NW_026558071.1:0-42750 GCF_026930045.1 Uloborus diversus | reverse complement strand
ATTTCCCCGACTAGTACAGTCAATGTCAGTTTGGGGAAAATAAAGGAAAATATTTCCATCATAGTCTCGGAAACTTTTGAATTAACTTACATGTAAATACAGAAAAAAATAGCATATTTTTGTTTATATTATATATTTTATTTTCGCTGTAATAAAAGATACGTCTGCTTATTTACGAATACGCTTTACTTTATACCCATATTACCCGAATTATCCAGATTGTCATTTATTCGGATTACCTTTTGGTCCGCATTCGTTATAAATGAGGTTGTACTGTAATTCTTCAATTAATATTATCAAAGAAATTTAGAATTTTCCACCGTAGATTTAAAAATAGCACGCCGCATTAGTTTCAGCGCAATTGGCAAGTATTTATAAAGCAAAACATGACTACTTCTTATAACATTCAACATGTTTCTTGGGTTGACAGTCAACAGATCGTTGCCAAATTCCACTAAATACCTAAAAACATCTCTGCCAACTGGCAAAGGCGACCGCCATTTTTCTTCAAAAGTAGACACGTGATCGATTCTTAAAAACTAATCTATGGCACTGCTCAACAATCTTGCTCCTTTCAAGTTACATTGCCAAGTATATTGCTTATCTTCACCAACGTTTTCAAAGTCAGCTTTGCTTCAATTTCTGTTAAAATGCTTATAAAAAACCTCTTTATAAAAAGTAGAGGTGTTTTTTTTTCTTTCACGTCTGGAATAAGAAATATTCTAGGATTTTAGTGCAGAAAAGTGTGGGAAACACGTGAAAACCAGCAATTTGAGCAGCTAAATGTTTAGCAAATAATACCAAGAAAGTATCGGAACTGTATCAATATCTCATCCGAAATAAAAAGAATTGGCTCCCCCTGCATTTTTTCCTTATCACAAATGCTCTTAAATAATTTCCTATGAGAGAAAAGATTGTTCACCTTATTGAATAAACTACATTTTAAATGTATAATAGTAAAAAAAAAAATTGAATTGAATTTTGACTTCTTGAATTCAAATTATGTTTTCACAATCACGAGTGAGTGTGTGTGTGTGTAGGCGTGTGTGTTTACGTGTGTGAGGGGGGTATGTGTGTTTGTGTGTAGGGGTATGTGTATGTGTGTGTAGGCATGTGTGTTTGTGTCTGTGTGCAGGTATGAATGTGTGGGTAGTTGTGTGTATGAGTGTTTGTGTTTGGTGGGGAATGTGTATGTCTGTGTAAGCATATGTGTTTGTGTCTGTATGCAGGCATGAGTGTGTGGATAGTTGTGTGTGTATGTGTAGGTGTCTGTATGTATGCGTGTGTGTGTATGTGTTTGTGTGTGTAGATGTGTTTGAGTGTGTGTACTATGTGTTTGTGTAAGTGTGTTTAGGTGCATGTATGTGTTTGTGTGTGTTTGTGTAAGTGTGTGTAGGTGTATGTATGTGTGTGCGTGTGTAGGTGCGTGTATGTATGCGTGTAAGTGTAGGATATGGACGCAACCTGGAGACGATTTTCGCTAGAGGAGCAGCATCGTGTGGCGGCCGGTCGACGGTGATGCTGCAGAGGGTGCTGGCAAGAAAATAAAATCATAGGACATCAAAACAGTCAAATGAAAGCAATAAGCAATCGTGATTGCTCAAAAAAAGGATAGTTTCACAAATCCGCCAACGCATATTTTTTCGTTTAATCATGAAAACATTTACAGAAACACAACAACCTAATAACGAAACAAGATGTTTTGATGCATTTTTACATTAATACTCTTCAGTCCCAATAAGTAAAGCAAACAGTAAAGTACAAGTCGAAAAAAGTATGGTAAGAGTACTCTAAATTAGCAAAGTTTAATTTCCTTCACATAAATATTTTGTTTTGACTTACATTGCATATTGCTCATTATTCAACGATTTGAAAAATCTTTACTAACTGTTTATTTGCGGGTTAATTTTAAAATACAAAATATACATATTTTATCCTCATATAAAAAATAGCCGATGATCGAGTAACCTGCGTGCTTCAACAATGAAACTCGTGCCACGGCATGATAATTTGGTAATATGTTTTGGTAATATTTAACATGCAGGGAAAGGCTTTATTGTGACAAGGCTGAACGCGATCCGGTCACTTAACTGTTTTACTGATAAGACTGTCATTTCAGGGGAATGAAGAAACGGAAAAGCGGTTAACAATGAACGCTATTTTTGGAGTTTAGGGTTAATCCACTGGAGTTAGGGTTAAAATGTCAACTATCAAAATATCACTAAACAGGCAATTGCTTCGTTAAAATGTAGAAGAGAAGCAATTTTCACCGTCATACTTTGACGGGTGACTTTCTAGTTTAATAATATTGATCTTAAATATAATTTTATTAAAATAGGTTGATAAGATAAATTTGAAAATTAAAATGGATGCACGCGTAGTAAAACTGAACATAGGGTTAAAATTTCAACTACCAAAATATCATCAAACAGGCAATTGCTTTGCTAAAATGTAGAAAAAGAGAAGCAATTTTCACCGTCATACTTTGACGGGTGACTTTCTAGTTTAATAATATTGATCTTAAATATAATTTTATTAAAATAGGTTGATAAGATAAATTTGAAAATTAAAATGGATGCACGCGTAGTAAAACTGAACATAGGGTTAAAATTTCAACTACCAAAATATCATCAAACAGGCAATTGCTTTGCTAAAATGTAGAAAAAGAGAAGCAATTTTCACCGTCATACTTTGACGGGTGACTTTCTAGTTTAATAATATTGATCTTAAATATAATTTTATTAAAATAGGTTGATAAGATAAATTTGAAAATTAAAATGGATGCACGCGTAGTAAAACTGAACATAGGGTTAAAATTTCAACTACCAAAATATCATCAAACAGGCAATTGCTTTGCTAAAATGTAGAAAAAGAGAAGCAATTTTCACCGTCATACTTTGACGGGTGACTTTCTAGTTTAATAATATTGATCTTAAATATAATTTTATTAAAATAGGTTGATAAGATAAATTTGAAAATTAAAATGGATGCACGTGTAGTAAAACTGAACATAGGGTTAAAATTTCAACTACCAAAATATCATCAAACAGGCAATTGCTTTGCTAAAATGTAGAAAAAGAGAAGCAATTTTCACCGTCATACTTTGACGGGTGACTTTCTAGTTTAATAATATTGATCTTAAATATAATTTTATTAAAATAGGTTGATAAGATAAATTTGAAAATTAAAATGGATGCACGTGTAGTAAAACTGAACATAGGGTTAAAATTTCAACTACCAAAATATCATCAAACAGGCAATTGCTTTGCTAAAATGTAGAAAAAGAGAAGCAATTTTCACCGTCATACTTTGACGGGTGACTTTCTAGTTTAATAATATTGATCTTAAATATAATTTTATTAAAATAGGTTGATAAGATAAATTTGAAAATTAAAATGGATGCACGTGTAGTAAAACTGAACATAGGGTTAAAATTTCAACTACCAAAATATCATCAAACAGGCAATTGCTTTGCTAAAATGTAGAAAAAGAGAAGCAATTTTCACCGTCATACTTTGACGGGTGACTTTCTAGTTTAATAATATTGATCTTAAATATAATTTTATTAAAATAGGTTGATAAGATAAATTTGAAAATTAAAATGGATGCACGTGTAGCAAAACTGAACATAAACCTTTTTCATCGATAAAAAAATGTTATACTTGTTCGTCTTTGCTCCACAATTTTATTGCATTGAATTTCTATTTTCCTTTTTGGTTTTAACGGTGCAAAAAGTTAGCAGTTCTTTAAAATAAATGTTTAACGCAAAATGCAAGTAATTTCCATTAGAAATTTCCTAATAAGCTGAACATCGATGAGAGAAAAAAAAAGGATAAACAAATGAAATGCCTCCAAATTTTTGAATGTATGTCCCTAAACTCATTAAATTATTCGGTAAAGTAACGTAACATATTTTTTTTTATTTCATTTATGTTTTCTTATTTCCATATTTTCTGCTTATTTAAATGCCGCAAGCGTTTATTGTTCTTTTAAATAATCGTTCGATGAATCTTTATAATTTCAATTAATAATTCCACATTTAATTGAGTAGTAATGATAACAAAGTGATAGATCAGAAAAATTCTTCACAATTTTAAAATAAAGAAGAATTTAGAAAGCATCTAACTTTCGCCAATTCAAATTTTACGTTAATATTTATTTTTTTAAATTAATTTTATTTTTTTATTTTATTTACCAAACATTTAGCTGCACAAATTGCTGGTTTTTAAGTGTTTCCTACACTTTTCTGCACTTAAATCCTAGAACATTTCTTATTCTGATGAGTGCACCAGATGTGGGGGGGAAAAAACACCTCTACTTTTTATAAAGAGGCTTTTTATAAACATTTTAACAGAAATTGAAGCAAAACTGACTTTGACATCTTTGGTGGAGATGAGCAACATACTTGGCAATGTAACTAAGAACTCGGACCTGTTTTCTCAATAAATACAATAAATAAAAGACGTTTCTCACAGCACAAAAATAATATTATAAGACTAAAAATCATCAATAAATTAGAGCTTATCAACAAGAAAAAAAAATCAGCAAAATGGCAACATTCATAAAATAATTCTTCTCAAAGATCCTAATGCTTGATTGTTTTTAATTCACTCCTCCGTATAAATTAACGGATAATTTCGTTTTTGAAACATTTCCTATTATGTTTTTTGCAAATGATCTATATTTTTTAAACAGTACTCACCCTTTAAATTCTCCAGATACCTCGGAAGCAGAGACACCCAAGTCCTGACTACACAAGAGGATAAAACCGAGAGCGTGAGTTGAGGCGTTTTGCTACTTCTGCTTTCGTAATCATTCGGAACGGAGAAATCTCGAAATAACTTTTACGACTGCCTAAGTTCTCGCCCTCTCATTCCTAACTCAGCACATGGAGTAAAGGATACGACAACTTTTGCGCTGACATCACACGATTACCTGAATGCTTTTTCAGTCTACTTTCTCGTAATAATTAGAGTAATAAAGAAAAATGAAAAATAAACAAAACAAGAAAAAGAAAATTAATTTTAATTTTAACATTTTGAATTCAAATTATGTTTTTCGCAATCACCAGTGTGTGTGTGTATGTAGGCGTGTATGCTTGTGTGTGGGGGGTATGTGTGTTTGTGTGTAGGGGGTATGTGTATGTGGGCATGTGTGTTACTCTGTGTGCAGGCATGAGTATGTGGGTAGTTGTGTGTATGAGTGTTTGTGTGCGTGGGGGAGGGGTATGTGTATAGGTGTGTAGGCACATGTGTTTGTGTCTGTGTGCAGACATGAATGTGTGGATAGTTGTGTGTATGTGTGTGTATATGTTTTTGTGTGTGTGTAGGTGTCTGTACGTATGCGTGTGTGTATGTGTTTGTGTGTGTATGTGTTTGTGCATGTGTGTAGTTGTATGTGTGTGTATGTATGTGTTTGTGTGTGTGTGTGTGCGTGTATGTGTGTGTAGTTGTGAATGTATGCGCGTGTGTGTAGGACATGGATGCAACCTGGAGACTGCTTTCGCTAGAGGAGCAGCATCGTGAGGAGCCGGTCGACGGTGATGCTGCAGAGAGTGGCGGTGGGAAAATAAAATGATATCACGCCAAAAACAGTCAAATGAAAGCAATAAGCAATTGTGATTGCTCAAAAAAGATTTAAAATAAAGCGTATTTTGATAAAATGAAATGAAAAAGAATAATAATTAATTTGAGTTTTGACATTTTGAATTCAAATTTTGTTTTTCGCAATCACGAGTGTGTGCGTGTGTATGTAGGCGTGTGTGTTTGTGCAGGCATGAATGTGTGGGTATGTGTGTGTGTATGTATGTAGGTAGGTCTGTGTATTTGTGTCTGTGTGCAGACATAAGTGTTGTGGTTATGTGTGTGTGGGTATGTGTGTATGTATGTTTGTAAATAGGCCTGTGTGTTTGTGTCTGTGTGCAGGCATGAGTGTTGTGGGTTATGTGTGTGGATATGTGTGTGTGTAGGTGTGTACGCATGTATAGGTGTGTGTATGTATGCGTGTGTGAAAAGGATTTTTACGCAACCTGGAGACTTTGTTCGCTAGAGGAGCAGCATGGGAGGGACCAGGCACGTAGCTAGAACTTTGTTAAGGGGGGGGTCCAAGGTTGAGCGAGCTTCAAAAGAGGAAGCATGCTAAAGCAAAATTAGTAGCTCATATTCACGTTAAAAAAATTAATCCAATTAAAACTAATTATTAAAATATGATAATTAACTAAAATTAATTAAATAATTGAAATTGATGGAGCAATTGTTAAAATTAGTAAACAAAAATTTTACATTAAGTGGCAAAGAAATTATTGTCAGTTTATAAAATTAACGTTAAACTAAAAGTTATCCCATACTAAGTTTCCAAACATGGATAGAAAAATTTCATCACATAAGCTTCCTCTGTTCTGATGCTTTGAAAATGAGGGATATAATAATTCCTATTAATAAAAAGTTCACAATAAAAGAAAATCGGAAAACAAAAACTTTTCTAGGGATTACTTGGAAAATGCAGGTGATAATTTAATAAAATATTAAAGCTTTGTAATATATTTCAACAAAATATGTACAAGTCATTTTATTTGAAAAAATAAAGAAATCTATATCTATCGCGTCGAATGTATAACTGTGTGAATGCTAAATAACGTAATTCCGCCACCCTGCTCGATTTGATCAAGATTTCTGGCAAAATTCAACCACCCTCTCGACGAAAATATTAGCATGGTTTCATTTTAAAAGCTTGAACTAGTTCTTTGTTTATCTACGTTTATAACATTCTTTTGATAATACGAAATTGAATGAAATTTCTAATTTTATCCGTTAATCCATCATTTAAAATCTTGAACAAACAATTGTATCTCTTTGATGGACGGAGACTTCCTTTGCTGCAATCATTTTTTTAAAAAAAGGCGTATTGCCGTTTCTTTTTTCTTTTTTTTTTTAATCGTTATTATTTTTTTTGCAACGAATTGGTAAAATAAGCTATCTTAGGATCCGCTATGGTATTTTTTTTTTCTAATCGGGCTTCGTTATCGTTAGAGGCTTTAGCCTTTTCGGACCTAGTGCGAACCACCGATATGGCATCTAGTCTTTCAAATGCCATTAATGTCCATTAAGGCGCAGATGTGAGTGGCACAAGAAATTTTGATGCCGAGTTTCCACCAGATGGAGACACTTGAACTCTCTTCGATGCGAAACTGCACTATGGGTTCAATTTTGTCAAGCCAAACGAATACCTGAGAAATATTTTACCTCTCGAGTAATGGAATGTATAATGAATGAAACTAAGCATCTGTGTATTTTTATTTCAACAACATTTTGGAAAAAATGCAAATGATTGCTTTTTATAAATGTTTTTTATAAGGTCATGAATGATTTGAACATTATTGGCGATTTTCCTCTGATGTTTTCAATTTGATGCTTCATTTAAAAGATCAAGAGGAGGCATCGCACCCACCTATCTCACCACCAAACACGAGTTCTGTTTATTCTGCTGATACAAAACAACTTCTGTACAAATCAGTCTTTTTCAAATTAAAAATATAATTGTAAACAACTACAGGGAAAATGGCAATATGCTCTATTACGAATTATCGTGACAATATTTGATTATAACCTGGTTACTTTACTGTCTTTATTAGCAGTAAACAAGTGTCAGACTCAAAATTTCATAATTTGGAGTCAAACGTCAAATTTTGATCATTAAGGTAATCTTCGACCCGTTTGAGATTGCGATAATACCGTAGCATCAAATTAGATACATTTTCAACTATATGCAATATGAATAAAGCTAGCCAATTTTTGGAATTAAAACTTATAGGTTTCTTATAGCCTCCGTTTGTAAATTTTTTGCTCCTCAGTCATCTGATGTTCCAAAGTCTAAAGACAATCTTTTGTAAAAAATTCTTAGAATGATTGTGGTTAAAAATCCAGTAATGATTTAAATCTACCTTCCAAAATTCATATAACAATAATAACACTTCTGATTCTTTCATTTTCAAATTGGTATAACTTCCATTTTAGAAGCAATTTTGTAATCATCCTGTATTCTCGAAAGCATATCATATTTTATAACGTAGGTATTGACTTTTTTTTCTTTCTTTTATGTGATGTTAGTAAAACATATTCTACTGCAAGAAATAGCAAAAAATTTTAACTTGAAGAAATTAAGAGTTGAAAAAAAATCTAATATAGAAGTGAAAAACAAGAAAATTTACCTCGCATTCACCTTTTTTTAATTATTTGCTTGTAACGCAGTAAATAGCAGAAATTTTCACCTAGTAATTTATAGTTAAATGCACATGTCCGTTTTTTGTTACATTTAATGCTACCATCGCAGTTTACTAATGATGGATGCATAGATGCTTACTAAATAAATCCTCAGTACAATGGCGGTAAATAACGATCAGAAAATTTATTCCAATGAAGCAAATACAAATGTGCTTCTCTTGAAAAACGGAACAACATCGAAGAAAGATTTTTTTTCTTCAGTTAAAAATGACTAACGGCTCTTCTCTTGGGACCATAAAATTTTGATACAGCGAAAAGTAATTCCGTAGCATCAACTTCAAATTTTATTTATTCACTTATTTTACCTTCAAACACAAATACTTTTTGGACATTTAATATGTTTAACGGTCATTTTAAATATTGAGTGGAAAAACATCCGTAAAAAGTCTAGTTTGTGCTAAAAATAAGACACAAATGTTCAAAAAAAAAAAAAAAAAGAACTTTTCAGGATTACAGTTTAAAAGTTGTAAGCTTCCGGGGAGATAAGTAATCTATTATTGTAAAAAAAAAAAAACTAAAAGTTTAAATAATATTATTAATCAAAATATAAAATAAATCTTAAATGAATCATACCAAAAATATAAAGAACAAAAATTAATTAATTAATAATTAAAGTTTATTTTTTTCTCATCCTCAAACACGCGAAATGTGTAGAATTTCTTCTTCGTGGCTGTCTGAACTTAGTTTTCAAATGGGAAAACAAATTAACACATAAAATTGCTCGTATTATTAAAAAAACTTTAAAAGGGACAACTTACCTAGTTTGTTTAAACTTAATTTTCTTCTGATTACAATTTCGTTCAAGATATGTTTCCTATAAGTGTGTGGTAGAAAGATACTGTGTGTTAAAACAGAAAATAATAGGAATTTCAATTTCTGATTCACCAGGTATGCACCTCACTCTGGCTGTCCTTTGTGCAGTATGTCTAGGAAATCAATTCCAAACGGGAAAAGAGTCGAAACAAAAAGAAAGAAAGAAAACCACCCCAATGAGACTGGGGAATGTTTGTTGACAATTACTTTGCCGATGGCAATCTGGTGGACTGAGGGAAAGGGGCCGAATTTCAAGGTCACAACCCAGCTGGGTTGAAAGAATACGGAAATTCTTCGTTTTCGGACGCAGTACGCGTAAAAGACAGGCGGCAACTGGGAACCTGCAGTTATTGCACGAGGTTCTCGTGTTCTGAATTGACTCGGATGCGGGAAAACTGCTGATTAATGGGAATATTTAAGGAGAAAATACCGGGTTTCATAAAATTTCTCTCTTTGGAAATTTTTTGTTGACGTGAGGTGCAACAGCCGAGAAAAAGCAGACAATGTTCTTTCGGGAAGGGGGGGTCCGGACCCCATGGACCCCCCCCCCCCTTGGCTACGTCCTTGGAGGGACCGGTAGACGGTGGTGCTGCAGTGGGTGGCGGTGGGAAAATAAAATCATAGGACATCAAAACAGTCAAATGAGAACAATAAGCAATCGTGATTGCTCAAAAAAAAGGTAAATGAACCAAGATTTTAAAAAATATATTTTTGAAACTAAGCGTACGAAATGGAGGAAATGTGTGTGGTGGTGCAGCTGTCTAACGAGTCACGTTTTAGGAAATAATTCAATTCAAGCAATTTTCATTTTCAGAAAATAGTTGTTTTTTTTCTTTTTGAGCATATTTATTTATTCGGTAAAAGATTATTGGAAATAATTTGTGGTCAAATCCGAATAGTGTGAGTGAGAAAGGTGAAGATTTAAGTGATGTTACAAAATTGAGCCCTGATTGCTGTAGCGCTGTCTCGTCAAATTTTCGGTCATCTTTGTTAACTTTTTCTTCATTATTGTTATTGATAATGTTATCATCATAGTTAATTTTACTTTTGCTGTTATCGTTGTTATTATTACGTTTTAATACGCATATGTTCTAATTTATTAAAATTACTGCTATACCTTTAAATCGTGCGTCTTCTAAAGCCAATATAGGTATGCAATCTGTATGCAATTCTTTAATTCTATGCTTCTTCTTTCAAATATTGCATAAGAAAAACCCTCAAAAAATCAATTTTTCCTGAAGTAGTATTTGTTAAAACCATTATCAAGAGATAAACTTAACATAAACGAACCAGGGGTACTATGCTGTGTTGATTCGTTTTTTGACTTCTGATTAACGTCTAGACAAAGCAAAGGACGAAGAAAAAACATCAAACAACAATAAAATTTCTAATAATAGCTAAAACTCTAATGAAGTTGAAAAATGCTGTTGACGTTAAAAAGTTATTTTAAAAAAAATGTAAAATGCCATTGAAATATGAAAATTTAGTCTCTAAATGATTTCAAGGTCAAACAATAAGAGAATCAAAGGAAGGGGAACAAAAAATTGTATATCTCTGTGAAGTGTAGCAATTCAGTCTAAAACAGATGTACCCTACTGCGGTAAAATAACTAGTGGGCTGGGCTTCCTTTAATAGCATCTATCAATTTTCCAAACAATGCTGCAGTATTCAGTCTATCTACTATAGTGTTCGAATTAATTGGGACAAAGGTATTTTTTCGGGGACTTTCAACTTGGTAGCCAGCTAGTTCCAGTGGGTTCACAGTGTTTCGATTAGTACAAGCTAGGTGGACAAAAGTCATGTTCAAAATTTAAAACTTTTGGTATTGGGACAATGCAAATATTAAACCAAAACATGATACTTACTTATTTGTTTATGTCTAACTCCCTTCTGTCACGTGAGTAATAAGGTTCAATGTTACGTATCCGTTTGTAATTGAATAAATCAGTTAAGTTCCAGACATCATTTCATCACACAAAATTAAAGTGTTCCTAATTTCAAATGATTTTATTGTTCAAAGTGGATATTTCTTATACTAGTAAGTGCTTTTTTTCCCTAATTTAATGAATCTATGTGATAGTTAAACAATATTAAAAAAAATTTTTAAAGATGAACGACGGATTTTTTGCCTTTTTCAAAATTTTCAAGTGATGGCAATGACTTGCACCCATTTGTACCCGGGCTAAATTTTCTGCATATAGTAGCTACAGCTTTCCTATTAATAATAAGACGTATTATAATCAGCACACTTGAGTACAACATATTTTTTTTTTTTTACTCAAAGCTTTTCATGCTTCAATAATTCTTCAAAGAAATTCCTACTCGAAAGAAAGTATTCTACAAAAAAAAAATATATTGCACTAGAGCGTGCTGACAATAATACGCCTTATTAGTAATGGGAAAAGTGCTGCTATTATATACCGAAAAATTGGCCCGTTTACAAACGGGTAAAATCATTACCATCAGTTGAAAGGTTTTAAACGAGCAAAAACTCCTTCGTTTATCTTCAAAAAAATTTTAATATTGTTTAATTATCAGATAGAGTAATTAAATTAGAGAAAGAAAGCACTTACCAGTATAAATAATATCCATCTTGAACAATTAAGGTAAACGCACCAGTAGTGGCCACTGCTTCAGTAGTAGCCACTTTAAGGTTTATATTTGAAAAATAAGGATTCCAGGTCTCCCAATGGATTCAAATTTGCAGGAGGTAAAGTTCAGGCTATATTGTAGTGAGTAGCTCAAGGAGGAGTAGGTAGAGCATCATGGAAAATTATTATAAATTATTTAGTATGGTCGTCTGGATTGTCCATGTTTTTTCAGCTGTCTTCTAACGCTTCTCCGTAACGAGGTATAAAAACATTGTGTTGTATTAGGAATAGAACAATGCTCAAAAATTTTATTTTTAGAGCTGTAACCATGTTAAAAGATCATGTTTGGAACATTTTCAACTCCAAATAGTTGTTTTCTTGGCTGACAGTTTATGTGGCCACTACTGGTACCAAAAATGTTAGGAAATTCAAAAGTGGCCACTGAGTGGCCACTACTGAATCAGGAAGGATTTTCATAAATCAACTCAATTTTACTTTTAATAAGTTGTAATACCTTAACATAATAAACCTGCCTCATTTCTAATGTAAAATTAATGTGTGCTCTAGTAGTGGCCACCCGGTGGCCACTTTTAAACAACTACTGACTCATGTACAATGGCCACTGATGGATCAAATTTCAGGTTTGGGAAAAAATTGAATATTTGGCATTCTGGTATTTTAAAAAATGGGACGATTGAGGAAGAGTAGGGCAATAATATGCTCATTGAGTTTCAAATATACTAATTAATATTGTAGCCCCACAGTTTAAAAAAAACCACAAAATATGCTTCACTGTGGCGACTGCTAGGTGCGTTTGCCTCTTGTATGGACGGGCCAGAATTACTCATCACGCCACTCCCTAGACCCTAGCCTAGGGACGCATATCACAGCGGGAAAAAATATTAAATAGCTTGTTGGTAAAATAAATTTAAAAAAAAACAAAAAAAAACAGGAGTTTGGTGCGCTAGAATATACAGAGGAGAAAAATTCAACTAGAACCGATTGCAACTTGCCTGCTGAGCATGTAAAAAAATGGAGGGGGAAGGGCCTAATATTTGATTGAGGCAATCTCTTTTCTAATCAAGGCAGATAATTTTTAATTTCTTAGTTTTAAGAAATCATTTCTTGAAAATACAGATTTTCTTATTAGAAGTAAGTCTCATACCGTAAAATTAGTAAAAGCCATGACGTATAAAATTTTCAGTTATAAAACTTATTTAAAGAACCTTTTTTCTCTTGGAAGCCTCTAAATCATGTCATTTAGTATGTGTTTTGCAATTAATAATCTATTGATTCATATTTATTTATGACTGTTAATAGTCAGAGGCACCCAAAATTCAAACTTTTGGGAAGGGAGACGAACCGAATACCGAATTACCGAATAACAAAATGCGAGCATTGTACTACTAGTAGTTTTCTAAAATATCTGTGACTAGCAATAATTTAGTGGTTGCTCAAATTATGTTTACAATAAATAACATGAATAATCAGAAAAAGTAAAATATTAAATTAAAGTACTTAAAAATTAATTTACCAGACAATACCAGATATTTACCGCTAAAGTATTCTGATAGGTTAAAAATATTGTAAAATTTCTGAATTTGAAATATGTAACATTTACGGACTCTTTTAAAAAAATTACCCTTGAAAATTCCCTGATTTCTGTATTTTATCGATGTTCAAAACGTCCGTAATTAATTCTTCAGACTGATTTTATTTTCTAAAATCTTCATTAACTCAAGACACAACTGAGAATTAATGATAACTTTTATGAGTCTTTTGAATCAAAATGGATGACTTAAAATTTTCGCATTTAATGCGATCGGCAAAAACTAGAAGTCTAAAGTCATCAACTACACAATGAGACATATAAGGAGGGTTAAAAATAATGCTAAATACATAATTATAAATGTCCAAATTGTAAAATCACATAGAAAAGAAAAACGAGCGAGTATTAAAGAAGAGGATGCAATCGAATTTCGAAATGTGTGAAAAATTGGGATTGACGACTAACAGCGTGAAAAATGGCCAAGATATGCATGTTTTTTAACTCAAAATCCATGACCAATAGTCAATTTCCATGATTTTTGAGCATTTTTTGCCGAAAATCATGGCTTTCCATGAACATTTTCCATCATAGTCGAAATCCATGACTTTCCAGGTGCGCGGACACCCTGCCTTTAGTAGTATTGAAAACTTATGCTACCAATATCCGATATCCATTGATGTGCCTTCGTAAGTTGTAGGATACAAATTAGCCTAGAATTACATTGAATGGTGTGTTCTTACCTTATTATTAATTATGAATTATTTTGAAGAGAAAGTAATTATTCAGTTCAAAATACCAATGTTTATATGTATAATACTTATATAAGTACATACATTTTCTTTTACTTTATTTTTTACATTAGCGTACAAAAATTACAAATGCAAATTTTCTACTAAAACCTTTTTCTTTTATCCTAAGTACTTATGTACTTTGAAGAAAGAAATCAACTATGAAGTTGCGATCAATATAGTGAAATTCCGTTATATCGAGCTTCAAGGAACCTCAAAATTTGTTCGTAGTACCGGGAATTTCGTTGTGATGGAATTTCTGTAGCGCAATGGAAATGAAGTCGGGACTGAAAAGTTCTTTCGTTGAAACGAATATTTTGTTGTATTGGTATTCGTTGTAATGGGATTTCACAGTACATTGGTACTTAATGTAAGTATCATATTAAATCAATTTTATTCATCAGTTATTTGAATTTAAAGTAAGTAATGTGAATTCTAAGGAAAGGATGTCAAATGGTCACTACTGACTCATGCGTGTGGCCACTACTGAAAATCTAAGATTTTGGAGTGGCCACTAATGGATTAAATTTGAAGTTTGGGAAAAAATGTATAAAAAATTGAAAAAATTGAAATTTTGGCATTTTTCGAAAATGGGACGATTAAGGAACGCTCATTGAGTTTTAAAAATAGAATTAATATTGTAGACCCACAGCTTAAAAAAGACACAAAATATGCTTAACTGTGGCCACTACTAGTGCATTACCTTGAATCATGTGAATTTAAGAACACTTTAATTTTGTGTGATGAAATGATGAATTCCGAACTTGACTTTTGTCCATCTAGCTTGTATTAATCGAAACACTGTGGGGTTCCCTAAACAATTCCGTCTGACTTTATGTTATCTGGATCAGTTTTACTATTTAAAACTAGTCTAGATGTGAATTGGGAATGCTGAAAATTCTTTAGTTTGTTTCTGTGAGAGGACAGAGAAACCGTTTCCATTATTTCATTATAGTGTAGGAAATATGGATGCAACGTCTAGAGAGTTAGAGGGGAGTAGCGCCAAAGATAATCGGACTCAGAAGCGCCAATCCATAGGGGTAAAAGAATATTTCCTGTGGCTGGTATTGGAAAACTGAACTTTTGACAACTTCTCTTCTGACCAAAAGTGAAAGGTATCCGCTGCAGTCTCGAACAACGAATATCAATATCAATAGGCAATAAATACCTCATAATGTATTGGACAGTTCTTGTATATACAGGGTGATTATAATTAAAGTTCCACTTTCAAAACGCTGTAAAAATAAAACCACTGGTCAGAATGACGTCAAACTTCAACGGAATATTATCGAAGAAGGTGGAAAACGTATGGCAAAAGAAAAATAAATAGTTGGAATTTTGGCAATAGATGGCGCTGTAAGCCTCATAATTTAATAGTGGTCGACTACAGATGACAAATTAGTTATAAAATATTACCTAAGGTGTAAACTATACGTTAAAACACCGTACTACTCAGCGTGCAAAAGGCTGCTGGTGTGATACTGTTAGTTAAGTAATCTCATCCAAGACGGACAGGTAATATCACATCGGATGGGAAAAATCGATTTTTAATTGTTCTGAGGCCAAAAACCACATAAAAAGCATCAGTTAAAATGGAATAGGTCTTTAATTTTTGTGAGACTGGCGCAAAAGATGTTCAATATAATGTACCCTGTTTTCTGTAACAAGTTGAAAACGAGAAACAGCATGTTCCACAACTGATTGAAGTGTTTCCGGGGTCACGTTTAGAATGTGTTGCGCAATGCATGCCTTCAGCTCAGCAAAGTTTGCAGTCGGAGCACTGAACACAACAGCTTTCAGATAGCCCCATATCCAGAAGTCACACGGGTTAAGATCAGGTGATCGGGACGGCCAGGTCTTTCATTGAGACTGTCATGGTGAACTTCTCAGATGCGGAATGAGGAAAAAAAACGTGTATTTGGCGTTTTTATAACAACTTCAGTGAGCCGGGCGCATGACAGGTGTTTTGATTTACATATTCTGACACTTGTAGTGCCATCTATTGCTAAAAATTCCAACCATTTATTTTTCTTTTGCCATACGTTTTCCCCCTTCTTCGATAATATTCCTTTGAAGTTTGAGGTCATTCTGACCAGTGGTTTTATTTTTACAGCGTTTTGAAAGTGGAACTTTAATTATAATCACCCTGTATATATAAAAAAAAACTATTCATGATGTTTCAGAGTAGGAACTTATCCTATTTTGGAGTATTTTCTTTTCTCCTTCACATTTGCCCTTTCTTCGAGGAGGAAATGTTTCAGTTAAATGCATTTCTTCAGACGCCCAGAGAAGCTCGATTTTCTAATACCAATCATACAACTATAGATGCGTGACGGTTGACCCTAGAGAAGTCGCGCTTCGGTCGATTCCCCGGCCGTTGTCAGATATTTTGCTCTATCCCACCACCCCTTTTTCTAATAATGGGGCCCATCTGTGTAGCTGAAGGTCAGACTCTCCCCAGCCCACACACTTAGTTCTGAGAATTTTCTTCGGTATTTCAAGGCTGCATAGCTTTTGGAAATGTATGTTGGTCATTTAGACCAATATCGCGCCATCCTAGTCAGGTGTCATTTTCTCCCCGGCACTTCCTTTCTTCTGCTTTCCTCTCACGGATCGCTACGGCGCACAGTGGGGCGAAAACGCCAAAAAGCGCTTAAGGGTGCTCTTCACTGAGAGTCTGAAAGATTCGGATCTAATGTTAACCTACGGAGAAAGTTGGAGCTTGTTTTACAAATTCCTGTGAAGTTTTCGGATCCGGTTTTTTTTCTGAGTATTTTTCAAGACCATGTCTGTTTCTTTTAGTTTTTACTTTTTTGATGTGTCCATTCTCCGATTTTTTAAAATTCGAGAAAAAATGAATTTCTTCGAAAACGAGGTACTGTTGGACATTTCGCTCTGTAAAACATCTGCAACTCGTGCTATCGAAATTTTAAGAACGCCCTGACACGCAAAATATTTCCAGCTCTCTTTTGAGATCTTGTTTGAAATAATGCGACCATTTTTTAAACAAATATCATGTTCTAACTATTGAAAAAAATTTCAAAATACGTTCACTTTTTGCATTCGCCCCGCCCTTTATTAGAAACCTCCCCTTTTTGAGGGGTAAGCACAGACTTAAGGGGTAAGTGCTAATGGGGTGTAAGATTTATTACCCTCTCATTAGTTCCCCTCAATGACCTCCGCTGGACGTCCTTTCTTCTTTCCTCTTTTCCTAAGGCTTTCGTGAAAAATCAAGTGCTTTTGAAAGTGAATCCATGTAGATGCGTGCTATTAGCTGTTAAATTCGCAACATCTGCTTTTTTTCAAATTTGTGGTTTGAAAAGAAATAGATTTGAAAGGAATATTTCTGAGTCAAATTGTTTATTTACAATATAATGAACATTGTTACAATGCTGTCGAATGCGAAAAGTTGACATTTTTCCCTTCCAGTAGAAAAATATTTTTATATATAGATTAAATCGTATTCCAGATACTGGGTATTTTGCATCATTTTACATGTGTTTTATGTTACTACAAATGGTACACACATAAAGTGCTTTCCACAGCTCAACAAACATTTTTGAAAATTATTTGTGTCTTTAAGAGCCAGACTCGTCAAATTTCTTTAGAAGGTTTGGGAGGTGGAAAATTCAATTGCGGAAAACATTCCGTACACCAACATACTCATTAAACACATAGAAAATCATGAAAAATATATTAGCAATTTAATATAATTCAGTTAATGTAAAAAACACACCGTGGTAGAATTACTAAGCATTGTATGTATTAGTTTTAATGACGTTTTCAGCCTTATGTTGCCTACAAAGCTAACTAAAATGTGAACAATATAGAATGGGGGTTACAAGTTTTCACTGTTTTCTATTTTCATTCTCAGAAGCTAGATCAGCATTTTAATACAATGTAGAAAAAATTAATTACAGGCATAAAGGTTTTCAGGTCACATAAGCACCCCCCCCCCCCTCCCTTAAAAAACATCATTAAAGATCGTCTTAAATTTCGTTTTTATGGCTTTAATTTCAAAAAATTTCGGGAAGGGAGTTTGTGAAAAGTCCTTCTTTGACCATAAAAAAAAAAGTCGTCTAAAATTGCATTTTTGGATTTCAAAAACCTGCATGTCCCCAACGTTATTAAAGATGGCCTACAATCATGTTTATAACACTTTAAAAATTTTGCCTCCCCCCCCAACATCACACTAAGACTGCGTTTTTAGACTATTTCGAAAAATTCCGGGGAAAGCTTCCGAACTCCCCGTTTCCTAACAGAATTGAAGAACCTGAAATTGTGTTTTTGGCGTTTCAAGTTCAAAAATTTGCTGGTGGAAGATCACAGGACCTCTTACTTACTTCCAAATACTACCAGAGATCGTCTAAAAGTGCATTTTGAAAATTTTTATTTTCGAGAAAATTAAAAGGCATAGCCCTCAAACAGAGTGCTTGGGAAAATAGGGAGTATTTCTGAGTAAATAGTATGCTTACGATAAAGATCATGTTAATTAAATATAGAAATGGTTCCCTCTCCTAAACAAGAAGCTAAATCCTTTCTCTCGCTGTATTTACATATTACTAGGAGTCAATAGAATGGAAAATGTGGGATCTCAAAAAAGATTTTTGTTCTTTACGAATGAAAATTACTTGATAATCATTGGATTAGAACATTCATTTTATTCTGTGACTGAAGACAGGATACGATAATTTTTCGGCACAGAAGTGCGTAACACAGAACTTAAAAGAAAAAGTTTGTCTTGTTTTTTTTTTTTTTTTAATTGTGAACCCTTACTTGTACCTATAATTGCTTTCCTAAATGTAAGCTGTTCATTTTCATTTTTGTTTCAACTTTATGTATTTCCTGCAAATCTGTTTCTTGCCCTTTTTTTATTTTTTATTATTGATTCATTAAATGCAAGATGCATGAAAACGAGGCAGAGCGATAAAAACTTTAAAATCCTGCAGAGCGAGGCGTTGAGATTTTTTTTCATCTAAGTATTTCGAGATTTTTTTTTTTTTTTTTTCAGGCAGATATACATGTAGGTAATATTTTCGTGCCTCCTGAGAAAAAGTACAACCCTTAATATTTATTATGACAACTAACGAGGATCAGACACTCACAAGACTTATTAGAAAATTTTAATAAAAACTCAATGTGTTGAAGTAGAAGCACTATATACACTATATGACCAAAAGCATTGGGACACTTTCAAAAATTCACATGTTTAGGGATTTCTCGAGAAATAATAGTCCAATTGCTCTATAATTTGTTTCGCATAAAATGTATACTCTAGTTGTCATTTTCCAATAAAAATTAAGTCTGCTATTCATTTAGGGGACCGACAACAAATTGAGTAAAAAAGTTTTTTGATAATTTTTCATTGCAAATTGCTGGGAATAAGCTATAATTTTCAGAAATGAGTTAAAAATCTATCAAAAACTTATTTTTATATTTTTGTGAAAGTATCTCTTATACCCATGGAAATATAAGCATTTCTTTCAAAAATGCAAAATTTTTTTGAAGGTTTTCGCCTTATATTACGCAGAGTATTTCGTCAAACGTTACTAAACTTTTAAAATATTTGACAGCATTTTAGAGAAACATAATAATAAAATTTGAAGTTAAAATATTGAAAATTTGTTGAAATATGAACAGTTAAAGCTATTAATTTTTCACTGCGCAGACACGAAAGATAGCAATTTATAACGTTCATAATTCAAAGCTCAGATACATCCTACAATCCATGAAAAAAATTCCACCGCAATTTCTTTAAATTTTAAAAAGTTATCAGCAATCTAATGAGCCGAATTTCTATAATTCTAGGATAGGCGACGAATGGTAAGGAATTGTTAGCAAACTGGCAACACTTTCCTGCCATCGCTATAAAGTGATTCATGATAAGAACAGATTATTTGTTGCTGGTCCCCTAAATGAATAGCAGACTTAATTGTTATTGGATTTGACGTCTGGAGTATACTTTTCATGAGAAAAAAATTACAGAGCAGAGAGCAATTGGTCTTTTATTTTTTGAGAAATCCGTAAAATTGTGAATTTTTGAAAGTGTCCCAATACTTTTGGTCATATAGTGCATGTAATACCTCATGTATTTTGCCGAATTTAGTAACTGGGAATCTGAGACTCTAAAAGTGCTAGGTTTAGTTTTATTGCAAAATTTCAACGCAAGATAGTTTACAAACATTGAGAGTGGGGGAAGGAGTGATTTTTGCCTTTGAGCTTGGAGCAGGGTGAGCACCCTTGCATACAAAGATCAGAGAAAAATCTTTAATTTTTCAAATTCAGGAAATCCTTATCCGTAGCCGTCCGCGACTTTGCCGTTGTTATGCTCAATTTGAAAGAACTTTCACCATAACAACCCCTTGAGAAATGCTATCGTAGCCTTCTCATCTGCATATAGTACTTAGATAAATAAATAAATATTTTTTCAAAAAGAAAAGGATTCAAAGATAAAGATTAGGGGAATTTTCTGGTCACCAGTGGTGAGAAAAGGTATTTTTTTTTTCTAGTCGCCACTACATTTGTAAAACAGGTAACTAACCAACAAAGTAGTATTTAATTTAGCACTAGAATATAAATATTATCAGTTCAAATAAAGGTTAATGAAACTAATTAGTGGCATTAATGTTTATTGTACAATCAAGTATTAACTATGCAAAGAGGATCTAGTTTCATTTTTAAGAATGTTTTCTGCTAACTCGGATGGGGTTGGGGAGAGTGGCAAACAGGCAGAGGAAGTGAAAGAATTTCGCCAACCGATAACTAGTTAGTCCCCACTTTTATTCGGCACTCGATTTTTCAAATTTATTAAGTAGGATCATCCATTTTTAAAGAATATTTTTTGGTTAGAATTTGTAGTTCATTTCGTTAAAATTCAGTGTGGTCATGCAGGCTATCTTTTTTTTTCCTTCCTTTTTTGATATTATCAATTTTCAATAACGAACATTTTTCTAAAAATAAAACGAATTTATAAATTTATTGCAAATATTCATTCATTCGTTAATTTTTCCTAGATGAGATCAGGAACCGTATTAATGGGGGAAAAAAATCTTCGTTTCAAAAATTAATTTTAGTGCGAATGCAAATAAATTAATATCACAAGCGGGATTGCAAAATGCCGCGCCTTTTACACTGAGTTATTTTTCTTTTACCTATGTAGTCAAGACTCAAGAGGGAAAGAACTAGAATTTCCTTGGAAGGGTCTGTAAAAAGCTGCGGTTTCATTTCGCCGTCAGCTATTACCTCCTTCGACTACTCTGCACAGCAGGGGAGCGTCCGGTCTGTCCCCTTGCAAAATGTGACAGGTCACATGATCCACACTTTCATCGGCCACCGCTCGTTCTATTGGTTGTTGAAGTGTCAATCACTTCACTGATGAACATTGCTTTCGTTTAAAGAAAAAGCCCATTTTCAAGCGAGATGGTTTTTCTTTCCCACTGAAGAGCAGCCTTAAAAGTGTTTTTAAACCTGTCTCACTTGTTTGTTTACTCAGGCATGTTATAATGGATTTTTCTCGATTTGTTTGGGCTCTAAGTCCAAAGTTCGCAGGTTTACGCAACTAATTCTTTTTCAGGGTATTTCTACAGACCATTGGTGACTAATTAATATTAATTTCTAAGAGGACATGAGAGGACATTTTTTCGTAGAGCGTTTTGAAAAAAATAACTTTGAATTCCTCAGTTTTCGGTACTGATCAAAACCAATTATCTGTTTGAATATTCGATTATGCTTTCTTTTGTTCTTTTACTATCATTGGACACCAGAGAAATTAAATATACCCGCCATTAATAAGAAAAAATATATATAGATTGCTTCAACGCAATTTGTTTAAATCCCCTTCATTCATGGTTCTTCACCTTCTAAAGGCTATCTTTAGCTTTGTAGTGGACGAAAGGCTCTAAAATTCCAGTTCTGACTGCCTAAGATATAGGCCTGTACAAATATATTAATCCGCAATTGGTTGAATATAGAAAAAAAATTACCCTTTTAAGCGGTTTTTGTCGTTTTAGCCCCACTGTGCGGCGGGAAAAAGACCGAAACGCGAGCACTAGCGTAACAAAAGGAAACGCGACTTCTCTTGAGTTAAGTACGATTATCTCTGCTAACTTTCAAGGAATTATATCCCTTTTTAAGGAACGAATGCAAAATGCAACTCTTTCATTTCACAATGAAGAACTGTTCAATATTCATAATTTCTCATCAAAACCAATTCTGAGCAATTAAAACTGACATCCCGATCTCATTAAGACAGATAGCATAGCTTAGTGAGACCTGCTGGAGCTTGCTGGCAATGAACTTGATAGTCCGCAAAATAATATCTTTGAGCCCAATTAACTCGAACACTGTAGTATATTATTTTTCAAAAGTGTTTTTATGTGGGATCGTCATAACTTCGTTAATACGTGATCAAAATCATAAATGAAGAATCATTATGGGCCATTCTACGTAAATGTCAGCACTTTGTCCCGCACGTGAAAGTTCACATATTTCATTATAAAGTAAACGAGCTGATGTGTGCATCACATGACTTCCTTTTACTCCAGTTTAATGCCACTTTCTTATTATTGGCAGTTTTAATATGATTCAATCGTTTACTCTCTAAATATCACCAACAGTAGCCAAATTGAAACCAAATTTAAAAAAAAAAAAAAAAAAATTAAAAAATCGCCAAATTTTTTTCGGCAAGTTGGCGACAAAACTTGGCGACCAAAAGACTGGCGATATATCGCCAAGTGTCCACCAAATTATAACACCACTTCAGTTTACATCGAAATTAACAATGATTCCCCCCAAAAAGGGACAAAAGACCCCCTTTGGAGCATCCGAATGCAACCAAAAAGGAAGGTGCACAACTAGACCGCACTAAAAGTTTACGTACCAAATTTCAACTTTCTAGGACATTCCATTCTTGAGTTATGCGGCATACATACACACACGCACATACATACGTCACGAGAAAACTCGTTGTAATTAACTCGGGGATCATCGAAATAAATATTTCGGGTGTCTGAACGTTCCTAGGCACATATCCACCTGTGGTCGGGTTAAAAAATAAACTCAACATTCATTTGGGGGTGAGCAAAATGGAAATTAAGGCCGATTTTTGGGTGAAATTTTTTTCGCGAATACAATACTTCCTTTTTTTGTAAAAGGAAGTAAAAATTTCATGGGAAATTACGAAATTTTTTGTTTGATCACACATAAGTTTTGAAGTTGTTAAGCAGAAAAAAATTGCTCATTTAATAATTTGAAGCATCATTTTTAATGAAATATACAAGGCCCCACGTGTGGGAAAAAGGAACGTTTTCGGTGGAATGGCCCTTTTAAAGATCTTTTCCTCCGTTTCTGGAGAAAAATAACAAGCTCCTCACATTTTGGCTATACTTTCAAAAAAAATCACAACTAAACAAAGACGGATAGATTTGTTTGTTTGAAATTTAAACTTCTGCTCCCATCATCGAAAGGGAGAACCAAATAGCTCAATCCGTATAAAACCAAACTTTCAGCTAAATGGTCCAGGGATCAAGTCCCTGCTCGAGCAGTCTACCATTATAATGGCATATTAAAGAAATATTTTTTCGCATAACATCTATGTCGTTAAGGGGGTCCGAGACACAAAAATCCTCAAATTTTGCATTTTTTTTTTTTTTTATCCTGTGAAAAATTACTCCGTTTCTTTCTGCTTAAAAGGACGTTTGAATCTTGTTTCTATCTTAAATAGAACGAAAGATGTAATTATTTTTGTTGCATGCACCTAACTAATGTGTACTTAACTTTAAAACTTGAAACGCGTTTTTCTCCATGATGCAATTTTTCCCGATTTCTGGCATTCAAACTCTTATAAATCAGGAACCGATAAAGATAAAGTAATGAAACTTGGAGCATATCTTTTCAAACAGTTTACTTTAATTTTTATTCGGCGAATTTGAAAAAAACGTTTACTGCAAAAATTATGATTTAAAAAAAAAAAAAATCTTCGAATTTTTCGAAATTTTTCTTCAAATATTTTTTATTTTTTATTGAATCAATATTTTTAAAATCGCCGAATAAAAATTAAAGCTTAAATATTTGCGCGTAATTTATTTTAAAAAAATGAAAATTGATTAAGAATATTTTGAGTTATAGCAATTTAAAGCAACCCCATTTAAAAAAAAAATAATTAAATTTAAATTTTTTTTTTCATATTTATGTCATGATTTTGCTTATTAAATAAATGGTGAATCAGTGCAAAAAATTTCAAAACCCTAAAGCATATAATAAAAAAAAATTCAAAATAATTTTTACATATGTTGTTTTTACAACAGGGCTAAAAATTTCGAACTCGAATGCTTCGGACGGGTCAACTATTTATTTTTACGCTTATGTTTTTTCCCGATGTTTTAGTGTAAAATGTCTAGTATCATAAGTAAGAACTTCAGTCGTAAAGATTTTTAATTTCAAATCGCTCAAAAGTTTTGTTTTTTCTTTCTTTTATGTGAAACAAGAGTGATATCCTCTCTAAAAAATTAAGTACCTTTCTAGTAAAAAATGAAAACATGTACAACAAAGCTTAAAACTTCAAAAACTCGTCTTTTGGGATTATAGGGATTTGATGTGATTTTATGAATGTAAAGACGTTCAATAAAAGCCTTTTGTCCATATATTCCTGAAAAAACATTATGTACTAAATTTTGTTTCAGATGAAGCCAAAGTTCTTTCAGAAAAAAATAAAAAAAAACTTTGATTTTTTCAAGATCCCAACAATTTTCTCTGGTGCGAACTCTTTCCAAAATTCGAAAGGAATTGGCAAGCTTCTTGTAAAATAGTTAATTTCAGATTATGTTTCAGATTTTAAATCCCCCAATTACAGCAATTTTTCCTTGAACCCCTTTTATGCACCTCTGGAACCCATAGTAGTAGTGAACCGGCTGGGAATCAATATTGTTGAGAGTTCCTTCATTAGTTTTACCCAAAAAAGTCTCAGCAGATGTGAAAAAATCATGTATAGTGCTGAAAGGTAACTAAACATCATTTTTTTAGAAAAATGTAATAATCACACTCGTTTCTCCCTCAAAAACAATTTTTGTCTCGTGGACTCATCACAGCATAGTTGCAGTTTTTATCTTCACTTACCATTACAAAATTTTCAGTTTTTTTTTTTTTTTATTTTTTTTTTATTTATGACTAACAGGTGTAGAAGCTCCTGAGGCATCCTGTGATCTTAAAAACGCACTGCACATCCAAGATTAATTGAAAACTTTAAAAAATTACCATTTTCTAGAATTTCTAGAGTAATACATGACAAAATGTTCTGTAATTTTTGTCGCGGTATGCTTAATCCCGCACTTTCTGATTTAAAAAAAAAAAAAATCATTCATGCAGTTAAAGGATCGTTTTAACAACGAATTGAAGATTTTTTTTTTTTTTGAGCAATCACGATTGCTTATTGCTTTCACTTGATTGTTTTGATGTGCTATCATTTTATTTTCCCGCCAGCACCTTCTGCTGCATCACCGTCAACCGGCTCCTCACGATACTACTCCTATAGCGAAAACCGTCTCCAGGTTGCATCCATGTCCTACACACGCGTGCACCTACACAACTACACACACGCACACACACACGCACACACACACATACACACACGCATACGTACAGAAACCTACACATACACACAACTACCCACACCCATCATGCCTGCACACACACACACAAACACATATGCCTACACACACATACACATACCCCGCCCCCACGCACACAAACACTCACTCATACGCACAACAACCAACACTCATGCCTGCACACAGACACAAACCCACATGCCTACACACACACATACCCCTACACACAAACACACATATCCCCCCCCACACACACACAAACACACACGCCTACATACACACACACTCGTGATTGCGAAAAACATAATTTGAATTCAAAATTTCAGAATTCAAGTTAATTTTATTTTTTTAATCATTCTGCACCTTAAAAAGCTGGAAATAAGTTGCGCATATAAGGATTGAATAAATATTTTTGAACTTGAAAAGTAAAGTAAGATATAACAACATTTTATTGCCCAAAATTTGCGAATTGCAACAGACACGTGCTTCGGGATTTCAAGAAACACCTTTTTCAATGAAATGAAGAGTGAGCTTTAGGGTTGAAAAGTTAGCCAAGAAAATAAAAACGGTGGAGTAGAAAACTCAACCATTTAAATGTTAAAAAAATGGAGAAAAAACAAAACAAAAAAAGCAAAATGAAACCCTAAACCCCTAACCTATTATTTCCATCAAGAAAAAACCGTTTTTGTAATACATCTCCAGAAAATCCAACAAAAAAATATTATTATTGTCATATAAAAGGAAATCACTCATGAATAAATTCGCAATAATATTACTTTCAGGAAAAATTGTGTAATGAAGCAATTGTAACATTTCGAAAAGGGGTCCATTGAAACACCTAAAAACGTGTCTGTAGTAATCTTCAAAGTTAGTGCAATGAAAGGTTGTTAAATCTTATTTTAAGCTGTGCATATGACAAACTAATTATCTTTCTATGTACAAATATTCTATGAATTTCCGTAAAAGTATAACTAATATTCATATTAGCATTTCTTTCATAAATAAAAATTTTTGTTTCATAACAAGCAGAACTCTCCACGACACATTACGAAAGTTTTAGAAGCTTTAGAGCTTACAAGAACAACGAACTTAAATCTTAAGAGGCCTTCATACTGAAATTTAAAACAAAAAAATTCCTCTGAAATACGAAATTTAAAAAGATTTAATTTTTCACTGCACGTCCACGAAATATATTTTTTACCTGCATAGTTTCATAATCAAGAATGTATGGCCATCGTTTTAAAAATCCAGAGGAGTATCTTAAAAATTTAAAAGGGAATCGGTGACCTATGGAGTTGTGTTTCAATAATTAGAATTCAGGCGAAGAAATGTAAGGGATTTCAGATACCAATAACACTAGTTTGAACTTCTTTAATGTAGCTATGCTGTGAAAAATGATAAAAACAGATAATTTGTTCTCAGTCCCTTACCATACTTTTGTTACCTGAAAAACAGTAAACACACAGCTCACTAGGTCGCCGATATTATGAAATTTAAAAATTGATCTCTCTCTCTATCTTGGATGCGCAATGGCAAATTAATTCCATTAAATGTTTATATTTTATCAAATCTTCAATACTTGTATTTCAAATTTCAGAAAGACAATGCATGGAATTATTTTGCATATTAATTAAAAACTAAATTGGGTGATTTAAAGCTTATAACTAGCTTTTTAAAGTGCAGGATAATCATTTTTTCTTCTTTAATGCATTGTTGGTCTCAAAGTACCTGCGTGTTTGAATTTTTGCTGAAAAATGGTTTTAAGAATATCATTTTTACGACGACACTTTGTACATATTTTAATATATCTTATGTATAATATTTAAATGTATTTTTTATACTTCTTTAAGTGTCATTTCATTTTATTTTCGATAAAACTTGATTTTTACATCAAAAATCAAATTTTGTTCGTCCAATCTTTATTTCCAACAAAAGAGCCCTTGTTTTCGAAAAATCATACAGATAGAAGTAGTACTTCTTTACTAATAATAAAGCTGAAAGTCTCTCTGTCCGGAGGATATTTGGATGCCTGCAGGATGTCTGGATCTCTGTGACGCGCATAGCACGTAGACCGTTCGGCCAATTTTCATGAAATGAGGCACAAAGTTGGTTTGCAGCATGGAGGTGTGCACCTCGAAGCGATTTTTTTGAAAATTCAATGTGGTTCTTTTTCTATTCCAATTTTTAGAACAAAATTATCATAAGATGGACGAGAGAAAAAACGAAATTATCATAACGTGAAACCGTAACATGGGCACAAGCCAATTGGCGAGATAATTCACTATACATTATTTGTAAATATACAGGCGAACCAAAAGACCTTTTAATTTTCTATTACGGGAAAAGCCGTACGGGTACCACTAGTAGTTAATATTTGGCTTATTTGCATTTTTAATGTTTTTCACAATGAGTCAAGTGCATGCGGGGCGAAGTGGATGAGGAAAAGGGAAAATTGTTCATTTCGTTAGCTCATTCAATCATTTACTAAACCATTTACGTATCCATTTACACAATGGCACAAGCCAATTGGCGAGATAATCCACCATACATTATTTGTAAATATACAAGCGAACAAAAAGACCTTTTAATTTTCTATTACGGGCAAAGCCGTGCGGGTACAACTAGTCTTAAATAAAGGTCAAAACATTTTTTTACTGACGTATCATTACTTGAATTTAAAACCAGGTATTAAATTCCTGAGCAACCTATAAGTGACCCAAGGCCACTTTATAAAAAGTTTAGCATGGTCATTAAACTGAAATTTTCGATTGATGTACAAAATTTGCAGCATGCATGAAGTAAATATTTCAATTATTACTGCAATTTTCGCTTCAGTTACATAATTTAATGTAATTGAAATTTAACTATCAATTGAGACAGTACTAAAGATTCCTGGTTGGAAAGACTTTTCATAAATTTCTACTCTGAAAGATCACGATATGAAAACGATACTTCTGATTCATCTGCTCATGGGAAGAAAAAATATAAATATACAAACAATATTTTTTTCTCAAACCAAAGTATTGAACTTTTGGTAGTTGCATAATGTACAGGGCCGTTGAGGTAAATCCGGAAAAAGGGACACAAGTATTAAAACTCTTATAACGCAAACAAAAAGGATTCATTTTGTACACAACTTTGCAATATTATAGAAAATATGTTATAAAAAGAAATTATTCTATATAGCCGCCACCACTCGCTCAAGACGTGACCGGAACCGACCGCATGCCTCCTTCCTGTCCACGTTGGGCACCACCTCAGTAATGGTGGCTCTCAGCGCGTCCTTGGTATTATGAAATTTTCCTCAACTACGCCCCAAAAGTAGTAATCGAGAGGATTGCAGTCCGGGCTGGAGGGTGGCCACAAGTCGGGTGTCCAGTGGTAGGGCACATTACTGTGGTTTTTCTCGACTTGTGGGCTGGCGCCGAGTCCTGCCGGAAGACATAATCTCTTCCGGCGGCCACCATGTCCATCCAGGGCTTGACTACCGTTTCCAATACGTGAATGTATCCATCGGCGTTGATTCTGAGACCTTCTTCAAAGAAATGAGGTGGCATAACATCCCCTACGCTGCTGATAACCCCAAGGACTATGACCGCTGCTGGAAATTTGGTGTGCATGACGGTGGGCACTTCTGAAGCATCCACTCAACTGACCTGAAGATAACACCTGAAGATAACCACTCAGTAATCTCCTTTGGTGATTTACCGGCACGAAGGGACTCGAGGATCGCTGCTCTTCTGTCTTGCTCCCGGCTCATGTTGTTGCTTGTTGTAACGTGTCTATATGCGCGCGCCTCGTGACTATATGAACTACACATTAGACAACCTATTCGCAAATATGCACTCAACAACCGCTAGAGGGCAGTTAATAAACAAATTCCGGATTTACCTCAACGACCCTGTATACATGCAACATTCAATAAATCATCACCAACAACTCTTATTTAAAAACTACTCTTATAAAATGGTTTGTGTTAGTAGTAAACTGTATATTGTAACGGATCCGGTGCGACTTCCAACTTTCTTGAAAGGACGACACAGTTCTTGAGAAAAACACAGGAAATTTATTTACACTATGTACAGGAAAGATCGTCAACAACTGCTAAATTAATCATCAACAATTAAGCAAATATCACTCAACACAGTAAACTCAACGGTTACACACGCATTTACTTCCAAATACGAAAAACACCACAGCGAAATGCCTCGCAATAAACAGAGCTAATACACTCTCAGTACAAATTCTCAATCGAGACGGACTTTTGATCATGCGTAACGGCTTTTTACACACACCGAAAGAGACCTCTCAACTATTCCAGAAAATGCTGCACCGTTCTACACTTTCTTATTTCTTTCATTCACAAATTTTATCATTCAGAAATAAGGGGGACCGTATACTTCAGCCGAATGTATAGGGGTTGTATATTCATTACAGGAAACTATTTACAGGTTACGTTACTACAATAATTTTAGGTGACCGATAAGTTAATTAACGCCAAATTTAGCTAAATTACGACAAATTAATCACAAAAATAAGAATTTGTAACAATATTATATGGACATTGGTTTTTATAAGGAACTCACTTATTCGACGAAATTTCTTTGGCCACTTCCCTTATCTCACTGGGGATAGGTCCACCCGTCAGAAATTGGCACACTTCCGAACTGAAGCAATTGCTATTGTGTTCTAGCAGGTGGTAGCTTCCAGGTCTGAAAAAATCGTAAACCATCATTATAGTTAACTGGAAAATCTGCAAACAGCTGAATTCTTTATTTTATGCTAGCAGCACACAAAACATAATGTGCATAAAATCGTGTGCCTGTATAGCTTTCAAAGTATGTGATGGCTTGTTCTTCTATTAACATAAACTTACCGATCAGTTTGAAATTGAATCACCAAAACTATTGATAAGAACAACATTAATAAAGCACAAAAAATGCAAATTATTTCATACAAGTATTTTCATTTGACGAGAAACCCTTTTTTACTTCCTTTTACAAAAAAGGAAGCATTGTATTCGCGAAAAAAAAATTTCACTTAAAAAAAATCGGCCTTCATTTCCATTTTACTCACCCCCAAATGAATGTTGAGTTTTTTTTTCAACCCGACCACAGATAGATGCCTGGGAACGTACAGACACCCGAAATATCCATTTTGACGATCCCCGAGTTAATTACAACGACTTTTCTCGTGACATCTGTATGTACGTATGTATGTGCGTGTGTGTGTATGTGTGTATGTATGTCGCATAACTCAAGAATGGAATGTCCTAGAACGTTGAAATTTGGTACGTAGACTCTTAGTAGGGTCTAATTGCGCACATTTTTTGTGTGTCTTTTTGGTTGCATTCGGATGCTCTAAAGGGGGTCTTTTGCCCCTTTTTGGGGGGAAATCATTGTTAATTTCGATGTAAACTCAAGTGGTGTTATAATTTGGTGGACACTTGGCGATATATCGCAGTCTTTTGGTCGCCAAGTTTTGTCGCCAAGTTGGCGACAAATTTGGCGATTTATTTATTTATTTATTTATTTTCAAATCTGGTTTCAATTTGGCCACTGTTGGTGATATTTAGAGAGTAAATTATTGAATCACATTAAAACTGCCAGTAATGAGAAAATGACATTAAATTGGAGTAAAAGGAAGTCATGTGACGCACACATCCAGCTCGTTTTCAATGTAGAAGAGGCGAGCTTATGTATGTGTAAAGTCATGCTGCAAACAATTCATACCATGTTTCCATTTGTCGAATGTTCTTTTATTCATAAGCTCAACGTGAATACTCAATTTTAAGCATGCTCACTTGAAGAATTTATAATTCCTTTTCAGTTAACCTTTTAAAAAGGAAGTGCAAGAGTTTAGCTTTGCTAAAATTTACCTTTTAAAACGGAAATAACACTTTCAGTGATTTTTCTCTACGCATTGGACCTTTTTTTTTTCTCAAGAAAATGATATTTGCTGAAAAAGGAAGCGGAACAGTCTAGAGTAGCTCTTTGGTGAGTAAGAAAGAGATGAAAACATAGGTGAATGCTAATGAGATGATATCCTCATTTTCCTCAGAAAATATATGTATATATATATATATATATATATATATATATATATATATATATATATATATATATATATATATATATATATATATATATATATATATATATATATATATATATATATATGTATATATATATATATATTCATGACTAAACAATCTAAATAAAATTGAAGATTAAAAAAGGTGCAAGATAGAAAGGGCCTTGCGAACTTAGGGACCGATCCTCCCCTTGAGAAAGTGTCGGTCCCTTGTTCACCTTTTTTTCATTTTTATGTTCTTGCGTTTTGCATCTTCAGTTTTATTTGGATTGTTTATTCATGAATATGTGTGTACTCTTTTTGTTTCTAGCAGCTTTGCGCTGGCATTACAGTACAATTTAGTATTTATTCTTTCAATTTTTCAATGTCTTTGAATTGATATTTAAAATATGTATCTCATGTTGTATATATATATTATAGATATTAACGGCATTAGATCATGAATCAAACTTTAAGACATTACGGATCACTGAAGCATTAACTGTTTTCATCGTTTGCATTGTCTAGTTGGTGCATGTCTAGTCAGAGGAGTCTGACTGCGGTGAGGTGGTCCCGGGTTCGAATCCCGTCTCGGGCATGGACGTACTTTCTTTCTTCTGTCCTTGTCTTTTCTTTGTGTGAATGTGTTGTTTTGCTGTGAATGGTTGCCCACCCTATAGACGGGCCCCTATGGCATGTGTGTACTTTGGAAGTCGGACTTCACACCAAATGACGGTACAGTTGCAAAAGTGAAGCAGCGCACCCCAAATTGCCAGCCTAGCTGGCACACGACAACAACAACAACGATGGGTGTTTCTACACAAACAAGCCATTTTCAAATTTTGCTAAAAATTAATTCATGCTTTAAATTACCAATTTTTTGTTGAAAAGTACTAGAGTTGGAAATTAGAAAAAATCAGTTTTTCGTTATTTCATCCTTTTTGTTTTCGCAAGTGATTTTCATCTGTTCTTGTAGTGCTTTGGGGGCACATTAACAAACTTGTTAATGTACCCTACAACCAAAACGTTAGAAAAATTCAAGGATAGCGTCCATGCGGCAGTGATAACTACTAACAAGACGATGCTAATGGTTAACATCGCCACGTGGATGCTATCCTTGGATTCTTCAAGCGCTTTTGGTAGTGGAGATAGGACAATGCAGAGTAAAGTAAAATAGTTAAAATGACTGAGCTTTATCAAAATGAACGAATAGGAAATTTGTTTTGCAAATTAAAGTACAGAAAGAAATAATATTGTATTTTATAATAAATTTGCATTGAAAAAGTTTTTATTTTATTTTATTTTATTTATTTATTTAATTTAAATTTTTTTTTTTTTTGGCTGCAAATTTGCGCCTTCAAAAAAAAAAGTGGAAACTATTTATTTTTTTCTCATGGGGCAAAGTGAAATAGAAACATTTTTCCAATGAATTTTTTTTCTATTCGATTATTAAAAAAATATTTTTGATCAAATCAATGAGTAAATAAAAGGTTTAATGAACAAATGTAAAAATAACGAAATAATAAACGAATCATTTAATTAAATAAATAAATGAATTACTATTTGAAGAAAAATAAATGAGTGAGTAAAAGAGAGAGATATAATAAAAAAAAAACTAGTGAGTTAATGAGTAAAAAAGTGAATTACAAAATGAAGTATAATTAAATGAATACGTAAGTGATTTAATAAATGATTGAAGTGAATAAATGATGAATAAACGAAATAAACTATTTCACTTTGCCCCACATGAACTTGACTAATTTATTTAAAATACAAATATATTACCAAAATATTTGAAATACAAGTAAGCTTAATATTAATTCAATAAATAGTGAACCTATTTGGTGCAATATTTATTCAGTTAATATTCAGGTACAAATTCTCAATTAATGCTTCAAATTGTAATGACGAGAACTCTATCACATTATACAGGGTGTAACAGTACAGCGTTTACAGACTTTCAAGGTAGATAGTGTTAACCTAGACGATGGAATATCATACAGCAATGTATGGTCGGAAACGCTTTCCTGACGCGATAGTGACGGCACTAAGTGTACGAAAGACAGGACACAAATAAGAGGAAAAGACACGTTTGTTGTTTCTAATACAGCAAAAACACTGGTAAGTTTTGTCTGGTGTACACGATAGACTTCGTTACGTAAACCGAAGCGTCAGATGACGGTGCATGCGCACACGCGGTTTTTATTGCCGCACTCGCTTTTACGTTCGATCTTCAATGCGCCGGAGATGTGAGGCATGCAACACGGCCCGGTGTCGTAATTTCGAACACATACTTTGGGGACGATCGTTGGCTCCTTCCTGTTCTTTTTTCTTAGTTTTTTGCTGTACTAACCAGGAAACATCACGAGTTCAGTAATCATGAAAAAAGTTAAAAATGGTCGCATTCGAAAGAGTATCTTAAGAAAAAAATTTGACCCAAATATTGTGTGCCCTCGTCCTTTTGTTTTTGAGATACGGGGGGTCAAAGTCTGTCGAAATCTTACGAAAATTCGCCAAATTTAAAGACTTGGCAAGAAATGGAAAATACCACGTGATTTCATCACCTGCGTCTAGCAAGACTCTCATTTCCATTTCTGGTCATCTGCAAAGCGCGTAAACGATGTTTCGAATTAACCCTTTACTTGTGTGAGTAAAATTAAAAAGTAACTATGAAGCCGGTGAAATGGAAACTAGAGAGCTTTATCCAAATGCATTTCAGAATTTAAGTGCATTTCAAGTGTGTTTTACTTAACTAATTTCTCACCCGCTTTGGTGGTGACCAAATATGGAAGTGAAATGTCTTGTCAGATGCAGATGTTGAATTCACGCCGTACCTTCCATTTCTGAACAAAACTCGCTAAATTTGGCGACTTTACTAAAAATTTCGGCAATTTTTAAGACATCATATTTCGATAACGTGGTCACGAGGGCACGTAGTTTCAGTGCCATAAACATGTTTTCCAATGCTCTTTCGAATGCCACCAATTTGGAATTTTTTTGAATTTCCTTGATCGTGATGTTTCCTGGTAAGGATAATAAACGTGTTTTCTTCTCTTGTTCGTGTCTTGTCTTTTTGGTGATTTGTGTCGTCACTACCGCGTCAGGAAAGCGTTTCTGACCATGCATTGCTATGTGATTTTCCATCATCTAGGTGTACTCTATCTGCCCTGAAAGTCTGTAAACGCTGTACTGTTACACACCTGTATAAAAACAAAAACAAAAATAATTTGCTTTTGTTTTTATTACAAAAGCAAAATATTACAATATTCTTATCAATTTTTGAAAAATGCCTGTATTATCATATGCTTTAATCTTCGGCGGTATTTTTTCCAAACTAGAACATATTACATTTACTAGTACATAGTTGACATATTACAGGCTAGGTTGTGCTAAAAGCAGAGTAAATATTTGAACATTTAACTTTGCCCCGCTACTTCTCTTTGCCCCACATTTTCCAGCATAAACAAGGTCATAAATGTACTGCAAGAACAGAAGAACATCACGTATATTGTAACATACACACACACGTAAACTCGTTTCTTCTTCAGCCGGCATTTTTACTTCCTTTTACAAAAAAGGAAGTATTGTATTCGCGAAAAAAATTTCACCCAAATGTCGACCTTTATTTCCATTTTGCTCACCCCCAAATGAATGTTGAGTTTTTTTTTTCAACCCGATCACACGTGGATATGTGCCTAGGAATGTACAGACACCCGAAATATCCATTTTGACGATCTCCGAGTTAATTACAACGAGTTTTCTCGTGACGTCTGTGCGTATGTGTGTATGTATGTCGCATAACTCAAGAACGGAATGTCTTAGAAAGTTAAAATTTGGTACGTAGACTCCTAGTGCGGTCTAGTTGTGTACCTCCTCTTTTGGTTGCATTTGGATGCTCCAAAGGGGGGCTTTTGCCCCTTTTTGAGGGTAAATCATTGTTAATTTCGATGTAAACTCAAGTGGTGTTATAATTTGGCGGACACTTGGCGATATATCGCCAGTCTTTTGGTCGCCAAGTTTTGCCGCCAACTTGGCGACAGATTTGGCGATTTTATTCATTTATTTATTTATTTATTTATTATTATTTTTTTTTAATCTGGTTTCAATTTCGCCACTGTTGGTTATATTTAGAGAGTAAACTATTAAATCATATTAAGACTGCCAATAATGAGAAAATGACATTAAACTCGAGTAAAAGGAAGTCATGTGATGCACACATCAGTTCGTTTAAATTCAACACCACCTGGTTAACACAAATATTATCACCTGGTTAACACAATTCCAAATCTTTATGAGTTTGTGTTTATTTTCATATATAGATTCTTCATCGTTGTACGTACGTTACTTCCGGATAGATAGCGTTCCGAAAGCGAAAGAATCATTTGCAGCCTTTTTATTCAATAATTTACTTTCCAATCTCACAAAAAGAGAAACAAAAAACTTTTCTTTTTCAATCTTTCACCCTTTTTTATTCTCTTTTTTTTTCTTTTTGTTCCTTTGCGCATTTTGTACTTGTTTACAGTCAACAAATGACTTTTTTCTTCAAAACCTTTTTGAATCGATAAAATTACTTTCGCCAAAAAACAAGCAAAACCGTTTTTCTTATAATGATTACATTAGTTTTGAGCATGGATCTTTAAATAAGTTATACACTGAGTAAAGTACACAAATAAAAATACTATTTCACAGTAGTACCTGAAATTTCTGAAATATTTATTTTTTATTAGCTCTCGAAATAAAAGAAGTACTGAAAGATGCTAAGTCGATAAATAACATTTACATCGAAGCGACATTAATAGATAACATTAGAAATTTATCATTACTAATTGCTAAAGTTCTCTAATTGCCGAAAGCAAGGCAATTAGAAAAAACTTTGAAGCAGATTTTTAGAGATTCATCTGCTTCTCCCATAATCATGTTCTCACACTGATATCTCTATATCATGTTAATCCGACAAACTACTTACGTCATATAAACTTTCACTCACTCTCTAATTGCTTCCATCTGCAATTCAAACAAAGCATTTAGGAGCCAAAACTCATTGAATGAAACGTACATCTCAGTTAAAAAGTAATTACGTAAACAGGTCTCAAAATACTTTCAAGCTTTAAATTAGGATATTCTTTCTCCCAAAGTTTTTTTTATTCACTCTAATGACTAACCTGCTTACAAGTATACAAACAAACAGTTACAATTCATACAACACAACGCTTGCATTACAAGAATGAATTAAGAGTGCATAAAAGTATGTACAGGCGTCCCTCGTATAACAAGGTACTTGTACAACACGGTTTCGATATTACACAGTACAAAACTTGAATTTAAAACTTCATGGTTTGATATAAATCGAATGTTATATTTATAAAAGATGAAATTTCATTTTTGTTTGATACATTCTGTTAATGTTTGATAACTCTTAATAAATTTTTACTTTGTTTTTATGAAACTTGGTTTCCATGTAACATTGTGCACATCCCTTGATTAACATTATTTCTAAGTCTCGTATAGCTCGGTTTCGATATAACACGGAACACGGTTTCGATATAACACGATACATCTTATAACCTGATTTTTCTCGTGCACATACATAATTAGTATTAAAAACGAGCTGATGTGTGCATCACATGACTTCTTTTTACTCCAATTTAATGTCATTTCCCCATTACTGGCAATTTTAATGTGATTCAGTAGTTTACTCTCTAAATATCACCAACAGTGGCCAAAATAAAATCAGATTTAAAAAAAAAAATCCACTAAATTTGTCGCCAAGTTGGCGACAAAACTTGGCGACCAAAAGACTGGCGATATATCGCCAAATGTCCGCCAAATAAAAACACCACTTCAGTTTACATCGAAATTAACAATAATTTCCCCCCAAAAAGAGGCAAAAGACCCCTTTAGAAACACCCGAACGCAACAAAAAGGAGAGGTGCATAACTAGACTCCACTAGGAGTATACGTACCAAATTTCACCTTTCTAGGACATACCGTTTTTAAAATATGCGAGATACATAGGTACATCTGCACATACGTACATACAGATGTCACGAGAAAACTCGTTGTAATTAACTCGGGAATCGTGAAAATGGATATTTCGCGTGTCTATACGTTCTTAGGCACTTATCCACGTGTTGTCGAGTCGGAAAAAAAACATTAACATTCATTCGGGGATGAGTAAAATGGAAATTAAGGTCGATTTTTGAGTGAAAATGTTTTCGCGAATACAATACTTCCTTTTTGTAAAAGGAAGTAATAAGTAAAAATATTATTTTTAAAGAAGTCTCGTATAACACGGTTTCGATACTACACGGAACGCATTAACGGTGTTGTACGAGAGACGCGTATATGTAAATAAAGAAACAACACTTTGCGTTCAAAATTCTCAGATAGATTATTCAATTTTCAAACAGAATTTATGATTCTTAAAAGTTTCATATCTTGAAACTTAAAATAGTAAAACTATAGCTTTTGATCTAGGAGCTCAGAATGTTCTTTCGAGCTGAAAAAAAGTGTTTTTGAATGACTTCTTTAAATTGAGTTTCCCTTTTTTAAAAAATCAAAATACATTACTAAGGTCATCATAGTTCCCAAAAAAGAAACTTTTGCCGTATTTAGTCTTTAATAATCATAATTTTATTGTATTCGTTGCGCGAAAAGTGACATTCTAAAATATTGAATTTTAAAACCAAAGTCGGACACAAATCCTAGTCACGCGTATAATAACAAACAAAATCAACTGTTTAAAATTAAATGAATGAATGACCAACGTTTTGATGCTCAAAAATTGCAAATTCCTGCAGATGCGTGTTTTGGTGTTACAAGGTTAAGCTCTTCAACGCAAAGAAGTGTGAGCTTTTGGATGAAACGTTTTAGCTTTCCTTTGATGACTTTTCATCCAAAAGCTCACACTTCTTTGCATAAGAGGTGTTGCTTGTAGCACCGAAACACGTTTTTGCAGTAATTTGCAAATTTTGTGCATCAAAACGTTGGCCAGTCATTCATTTAATTTTCAAGCACAAAGGTATTTATTCGTTAGCTGTTTAAATCTTCATAAGTTTTCGATCATCATAAAAATAAAACCAAGAATTTATTTTTTACTTCCTTTTACAAAAAAGGAAGTATTGTATTCGCGATAAAATTTTCACTCAAAAATCGACCTTAATATCCATTTTGCCTTAATATCCCCGAATGAATGTTAGTTTTCTTTTCGACTCGACCACACATGGATTAGTGCCTAAGAACGTATAATAACATTGTTATTTCAAATTATCATTATTGTTTCAAATATTGTTATAATCATTATTTCAAATATTGTGATTATCATTATTTCTATTATCATTATTATTTAAATTGTCTATATTATCTTATTATTATTATTATTATTAATTGTTTTATTTTTTTATTATTATTATTATTATCAGCATTGTTTTATTATTCTTATTATCAGATTATTATTATTATTATCGTTGTTGTTGTTGATAATATTATTATTAATATTATTATTATTATTATCACCATTGTTATTATTATCATCGTTGTTGTTGTTGATAATATTATTATTGTTATCATTATCAGTATTTAAACTGTTACTGCTTTTTTATTTCAAATATTATTATTATTTCAACTGTTATTATTTTCACTATTTCAAACATGGTTATTATTTTTATAATTTCAAATATTATTATTATTATTATCATTATCAGCATTATTATTATTGGTGTTGTTGTTGTTGATAATATTATTATTATTAATATTATTATTATTATTATCATTATTTAAACTGTTACTGTTTTTTTTATTTCAAATGTTATTATTATTTCAATTGTTATTATTTTTACTATTTCAAATACATTATTTTTATTATTATTATTGCTATTATTATTATTATTATTATCAACATTGTTATTTTTATTATTGTTGTTGATAATATTATTATTATTATTATCATTATTTAAACTGTTACTGTTTTTTTTTATTTCAAAGTTTATTATTAATTCAACTGTTATTACTTTTACTATTTTAAATATTATTATTTCTGTTATCTACAGTGTTATTATTTTTACTACTTCAAACATTATTAGTATTACGAAACACTCCGACTACCCTAAATTACAGATACAATTTTAAATATCCAAGAAAGCGGTCGCGATGCAGAACTTTTGAAGTAATTCAGGGGTGTCCACGTCTGTGCATAAAATGTTTGATCAAACAACTGTTTCCGTAACACAGCCGCATGTTTGATTGTAGAGTATAGTGTCTCTCGATATTAGTTTGTTTTAAATAAGTAAAATTTTTCTCATCTAGCATATTTTCTCATCTAGCATCTGCCATATTTCCTAAACATTTCTTACTTGTAAGTGGTCTCTCCTAATCCAAAGACGTACTCCAGGAAAAGAGAATATGGTAGCTCTGTCTGTCCTAGGGGCACAATTTGATCCGGGGCTCCTAAGATGGTTTCACCCTGAAACGAAAAACATTTTAGATTGTTACGTGCAACTTTTTTTTATGCACAATGGTATCATAATTGTCTGATGTTTAAAAATGAAATTGAATACTTTTTTCCTATCGGCACGATTTTGCAGGACGATTTTATGGATTTGTTTTACTTTATATAATATTCAAAAATAAAAAAATCTTAAATTATTAAAATGATGTCAAACGTTTGTCATTTGTGCATAATTTAATATCAAAAACACTCTTTTTTGAATTACATAAAGTACATATTTGAAGCAGAAATAAGCCCAATAGAATTTATTAAAACATACAATAATTAATTTTGATAATGTTTTAAGTGTCTTCACTGATTGATACGTTAAATTTTAAAACCTTTTAATTAAAATCGCAAATAATTTTTAAAAACATTTGAAATTCATATTCGCATTGCATCTGCTCAGTTTTTTTAACGTATTTTTGTATTAAACCAGGAAAACTAATCCTAGTGAAAAGTCGCCCTAATTCCAACCTTTTTTTTTTTTCAAATGCGTGGATAATACAAAGAAAAGTGCGAAATTATATGCACCAGAAAGATGGACAACTAATACAAAACATCACACCACTATATACGAAAAAGAGTAACTTGTTTTCAAATGGTATAAAGTCTTTTTTTTTTTTTCGTTCTTGACAAAACGCGATTTTGAAACGCAGCATTTATTATTGAATTTTAAAAAAAAGATTATTTTTAGCAGTAAATGGATGATAATAACACTAAATTATCTGTTCTGTAGCTTCTGACACTTAAGCTACTTAGAAATTGAAAAAAGATAAAACGCCTTAACCCCTTTCTATATAAAACTACATCTTGGGGGTATGTATGCCCTTTTGGAAGAATCAAATTTCATAAAGTTCATTTAAAAGCTTTCATTCAAAAGTAATAATGACTCCTTTTTTATTTTTATAGCAAATGTAGCATAAAATTTAGATACACATATTGGGAAATTAGTTATCCCAAATCTTCATTAAAAAACTCTATTTCTTCAGCTCTATCATTATGAAACTAGGCATTTTTTTTTCTGCTAAATAAATATTATATTATCACTTATGTTAGCATTAGGTGTATCGTTGAAAAATTGTTCGTAAAAAAAAAATCACTCGTGTGCACTTTTTTAATTTTCTAAACGTCCAGTAATTTCAAAACATCTGATTTTCCTTATTATTTTATTTCTTAAACTTGTTTTCAGACTTAGTTCAGACGGAGTTCAAGGGACAATTCCTTTTCCAGTGCGCATTATTTGAGAAACACCACGTGATCTCAAGGCATGCTATCATTGATTCAACTTGACTTAGTCCCATTTAGGACAAAACTTACTAGACTAAATTATTTTTTGGGAAGAAAACGAATTGAACCATCTGCTTTCAATAATTTTTGCTTGGAAAACGATTTTTCGACAATTCGATTTTGTTCTTTTCCTATTCCAATTTTAAGAACATTTTACCGAGCAATGGGGCCGAGCTTAACTTGGACGAGCAAATTAACATAACGTGGACGAGCAAACTACCATAAACACTGGCGAGCAAATTAACTTATCAAATTGACGAGAAATTCATCATCCATTATTTGTAAATATACAGTCGAACCGAAGTAACTTAAAGTAAATATAAATCAAATTACAAAATTAGGGGAAAGTAAAGGACACTTCTAGAGAAAGTGTTGTTCATTTCTTACCGGTCTGCAGCTCTCTATCCCCGAAGAACCAAAATAGTACTCCCGGCCGTAAGCAACAAGACCCGTATGCCACACACAAGGCAGTGGTTTACCTGATGGGGAAAAAATAAAATCATTGAGCATATTGTTGATGGTTGTTTTTCGCTTGTCTTAAAATCATTTAATCTAATGTCATGTATGTAGTTCATGCAGATTAAACAGTATGAAAACCTTATTACCTGTCTCCAGCGTAGGAAATAAGCGGTATCGCATCGCAATGGGGTAGTTTCCAAAAATTTAAAAGTATTTTTTTTTCTAAAAGAGCATGTTTAAAAACGTAGGATCTGACCATTTTTAAAATAATTTGCTTAAGTTTAATATTTTGAAAAAAATACTTAAATCGGTGCGCTTTTATTGTTTATATTTCTGCCGATGGCATCACAAATGATGAAATGCCATTCAGTGTTGCCATTCACAGAGCAAAATATTTAATTCGCATCTTTACTCACGTGTGTTGGAACGATAGGGTTGATAGCAAGCGTAGTGCGCAATGTTGAATTCACTTCTTGATTATCATAATGTGGAAACGCTGTAGAAAAATGTGCCAAAATGCATCATTTGTGACGTCATCAAGACCACGTCTTGTTTGAAAAATCGGACATTTAAAAAAAATAACTAAAAAATAACTTTTGGGAAAATAAAAGTATTTTCTGGGCCCATGTTATTATTTTTGCTATTCTATCAATTTCAGTGACCAAAAGTAGTACTTTTGACTGAAGGAAACAAACCCATTGGCGATTCAAAACGAATGAAAGACGATACAAAATCGTAACTTGCAACACAAATTTTGCGATGCAAAAACAAAAAAACTGATTTTTTTTAACACAAAATTGCACCTGTCTTTTTGTAGAACC
>NW_026558070.1:0-42800 GCF_026930045.1 Uloborus diversus | reverse complement strand
TCCTTTTATGAGAGTGCGTTATTCGTTATTCACGCACCGCGGTGACGTCATCTTGTGAGAGTGAGATCAACAAGAGACGAAGGCCGACCATCTCGTGTTCCGCGCTGACACAGCTGCCCTGTTGCTGGGCGCCCCAGAGAGATCGAGTTTCGTTGTTTTTGTCCAGAGAAGGATAAAGCGCAGTTGAGTCTCCGATGCTTGTTTCCAGTGTCTTAATCGAGATTGCTTATGGCCCTCACTTTTAGCGTTCATATCTTTTTTCGTAACAATTAGGTAGTTCGTAACAGCCCAGTGGCGCATCCACGGGGGGAGCTAATGGACTTAAGTCCCTCCCAGAAGCATGAAGACGAACCCCCTTGACCAAAAACAGCCTAAAATTGCGGGGGGTTTTTTGGCCTTGAATTTTAGAAATTTATCGGGAGCGAGCACTCAACCACAACCCCCATCCTAATTTCATCAAAGATAACTTAAAGTTTTTTTCAATTTTTTTAAAATCGAAAACTTTTCGAAGTATAGGGCCACTTAGTCTCTCCTTCTCCTCCAACTGGCCCAAAAATTGCCTAAAAGGAGTTTTGGGGACTTATTACCTGATCAGAAATGTTGAGTTCCTTACTTCACGAAAAAGGGTTGAAAACCGCGCGTTTCTAAAGACTTCGATTTGGAATATTTTTCAAAGGTAATCTGAACTCTCTCTTTACTTATATCAATAACGACGGCCTACAATTGCGTTTTTCCTAACTCATTTCTAAAACATTTCCAGGGAGGGTTCTGAACTTCTCCATTCACCTAGCATTGTTAAAGATAGCCTAAAATTGTATGTACAAACCTCAACTTCAGAAATTTTCAGGAGAGATTCCAATCCTTTTAGAGAATCGAATGAATGAAAAATTAACTACGATTTTGAAAACAATTTAAAAATTTCTTTGGGGGCAAGGCCTACCCCCCCCCCCCTCCCGTCTTCCATTAGCATCCCTAAAATTTCGTTTTCAAGGCTTGAGAATCATTTTCGGGACAGTTCTCCCGAAACGCTCATTTTCGTCTATTCTCTGACGTCAATAAGAACTCCTAAAAATTGCGTTTTTTGCGACTTGTAATGTATTGTAGACTTGTAACTTTTTTTCGAGGAAGGGCCTTTTGAAACTTTATTGGTTCTTTCAGTTCACTGATCGTAATTTCTTGTGAAATTTCTAGCCCCTCCCAGGAAACAATCCTGAGTGCGTCCCTAACAGCCTAATAATACATTGCAAAATGTCGTCTGAAAGTTGAAAGTAATATAGTAAAACCTCGTTAAGTCGTCACTCAAGGGACCAAAATTTTTTGACCTTTTATGCGGAGTGATTACTTATGTGAAGTGGGTAATTAAGGCAGAAAAAATAAGCCTTGCAAATACTTTAATGAATAGCAGTAGAATTCTGTGAGAAAACAATAGCTTAAGTAATCAATGTCTATAAATTAGTGGAAATTTTAAAAAGGGGGAAAATACTGTTATAGTTGCATAGTTTTATTTTCTCTTACTTATACATCACTTAATAATGACTTATTTTAATGTACTTAAGGTACATTAAAACAATCCATCAATCTTGACTGATGAAGTTGCTGCCTACGAAAAATAACTATCTTTTCTAACATACATCAAGCTTTAAATTCTGTGTTTATTGTACCTTGAACGGATGTTAAATACTGACTAACTTTCTACAGGTATTAGATATTTTGGTCACAGCAAAAAGTACGCTTTGAATGACTAGAACCGAGAAGCAAGATTTCAAAGAAAAATGTCTGTCAAACAGCCTTTCAACTGCCCGACACTATTTTCTAAGATCCGATAAGAAAAGGAAATTTTAGAAAGCAATTTTTGAGTGACTAGTTAACCGGGGTAAAATGAAATTTGGTGACCAGTAAAGGAGGATCATTTTACTTTACTGTGAATCTGTCCTTGTCGGGATCAAAGTTAAATGACGACTTAAACAGAGTGACCACTTAACCGGTCGACTATTGAAGTTTACTGTTTAAAAAAAACTGATAAAAATATGTTGCTAATCTTTATATTTCTTTCTCTCTTAAGTTTTTGCAGATGATAAATATTTTCGCTGCTCATTATTGATGCTTTTTAACATGCAAATTAATTGAAAACTTCTTTCTTATAACTTTGTTTCATCATCTTCTACACTTCATCGCAAAGGTATTCGTAATGCCAATGCACTATAGGAGAAGCTGCAATATCTGGCTAATTGCTGTTGAAAGAGTTAAAACAAGGACCCACCCACTTACATCTGTCCAATCAGACATCAGTCTTGTTCGCAAAAAAATGAAAAGTTTTACCTCTTTGGCGGCTTTCTTAAACCTCCGCAAGGTGGCGTATGCAAGCTCTAGAACTGCGAATTTCGTCATTTTCTAACTTTCCTTGATTCACATGATTTTTTGAGCAATCACGATTGCTTATTGCTTTCATTTGGCTGTTTTGATGTGCTATCATTTTATTTTCTCGCTAGCACCCTCTGCGGTATCACCGTCGACCGGATCATCACAATGCTGCTCCTCAAAATTGCGTCAATATCCTACACTTACATGCATACATACACACACCTATACAGACACACACACACACTATACATATATACACCTACACACACAAACATATACACACATACCGGAACACACAACTAGCCGCACACTCATGCCTGCAAACAGACACAAACACACACTCCTACGCACACACACACATACACACACTCATGCCTGCACACAGACACAAACACATATGCCTACATACACACACGAACGCCTATACACACACACACACACACGCGCGCGCGCGTACACACACAGCACTGCATACACAGTACATACACCTCGTGATTGCGAAAAACATAATTTGGATTCAAGGTAACAAAAATTCAAATTAATATATATACACACACACACACACACACACATATATATATATATATATATATATATATATATATATATATATGTGTGTGTGTGTGTGTGTGTGTGTGTATATATATATATATATATACACACACACACACACACACACACACACACACACACACACATATATATATATATATATATATATATATATATATATATATATATATATATATATATATATATATATATATATATATATATATATATATATATATATATTTTTTTTTTTTTTTTTTTGTGAAGGAAAATATATTTCAGTTTAATCCTGGCTGTAGAGTCGGAGGAAAAATGACCGACTGTGACTCTAACTCCGGAAATTTCAGAACCCTTGACTCCGAGTCTGACTCATGTAACGCAAAATCAGTGCGACTCTGAGAAAACAAAAAAGCGCGATATAACATAGTCATAAAAACTATGATACAAGTTGATGACATGTGCAGTTGTGCACCTACAAAAAGAATAGTTTATTGTCATATTAGGACGACTTTCTTTATGAGAACAAAATAAAATTAGCTTATCACTTGTTCTTTTAAAATAAAAATAATAATGATTAAAAATATTTCTATTGTTTTATATTGGAATATGAATCGAAAGTTGCAGTTTGAATTAGAACGAATTTGATGCTTGGAAAACTTACCACTTTTGTTCATTGATTTAAAAAGAAAAAAAAAAAAAAACTTTGTATGTGAAGTATTACTTTTACTTTTCGGAAGACAAAGGAAAAGCGCAATATAACGAGAGGATATGTAACAAATAGTTCGTTCAAAACAATTTTCTTATTAACCGCGTTCACAACTTACTTTTCGAGCCGGTAAATCCCCGCTCTAGCTCCGCAAAAAACCCGATTGAAAAATTCCCTGTTTCCATGTAAAAAGAGGTTCTCCCATTATACCAGAGAAAGCGGTTTTTACCCAGCATCCTTAGCGGGTAGTATAGACGAACTTGTTTCGCGTAATGCATTCCGGGTAAAAACACCGCTTTCACTCCAGAAGTTAGCAGGAGTAGAAAGATTCCACATAAAACCCGCTAATAACCGGAATGCGGTGAAAAGCAGGTTTTTTCCGGAGTCGAAAGTGTCTATGGAAACGGCCCTATTAGCCACGTTTATAACGCAGTTTTCAACCCGGTAAATCCCCGCTCTGACTCCACGAAAACCCGATTGAAAAATTCCCCGTTTCCATGTAAAAAGAGGTTCTCCCATTATACCAGAGAAAGCGGTTTTTACCCAGCATCCTTAGCAGGTAGTAGACGAACTTGTTTCGCGTAATGCATTTCGGGTAAAAACACCGCTTTCACTCCAGAAGTTAGCAGGAGTAGAAAGATTCCACATAAAACCCGCTAATAACCGGAATGCGGTGAAAAGCAGGTTTTTTCCGGAGTCGAATGTGTCTATGGAAACGGCCCTATTAGCCACGTTTATAACGCACTTTTCAACCCGGTAAATCCCCGCTCTGACTCCACGAAAACCCGATTGAAAAATTCCCCGTTTCCATGTAAAAAGAGGTTCTCCCATTATACCAGAGAAAGCGGTTTTTACCCAGCATCCTTAGCGGGTAGTATAGACGAACTTGTTTCGCGTAATGCATTCCGGGTAAAAACACCGCTTTCACTCCAGAAGTTAGCAGGAGTAGAAAGATTCCACATAAAACCCGCTAATAACCGGAATGCGGTGAAAAGCAGGTTTTTTCCGGAGTCGAAAGTGTCTATGGAAACGGCCCTATTAGCCACGTTTATAACGCAGTTTTCAACCCGGTAAATCCCCGCTCTGACTCCACGAAAACCCGATTGAAAAATTCCCCGTTTCCATGTAAAAAGAGGTTCTCCCATTATACCAGAGAAAGCGGTTTTTACCCAGCATCCTTAGCAGGTAGTAGACGAACTTGTTTCGCGTAATGCATTTCGGGTAAAAACACCGCTTTCACTCCAGAAGTTAGCAGGAGTAGAAAGATTCCACATAAAACCCGCTAATAACCGGAATGCGGTGAAAAGCAGGTTTTTTCCGGAGTCGAATGTGTCTATGGAAACGGCCCTATTAGCCACGTTTATAACGCACTTTTCAACCCGGTAAATCCCCGCTCTGACTCCACGAAAACCCGATTGAAAAATTCCCTGTTTCCATGTAAAAAGAGGTTCTCCCATTATACCAGAGAAAGCGGTTTTTACCCAGCATCCTTAGCGGGTAGTAGACGAACTTGTTTCGCGTAATGCATTCCGGGTAAAAACACCGCTTTCACTCCAGAAGTTAGCAGGAGTAGAAAGATTCCACATAAAACCCGCTAATAACCGGAATGCGGTGAAAAGCAGGTTTTTTCCGGAGTCGAAAGTGTCTATGGAAACGGCCCTATTAGCCACGTTTATAACGCACTTTTCAACCCGGTAAATCCCCGCTCGGACTCCACGAAAACCCGATTGAAAAATTCCCTGTTTCCATGTAAAAAGAGGTTCTCCCATTATACCAGAGAAAGCGGTTTTTACCCAGCATCCTTAGCGGGTAGTAGACGAACTTGTTTCGCGTAATGCATTCCGGGTAAAAACACCGCTTTCACTCCAGAAGTTAGCAGGAGTAGAAAGATTCCACATAAAACCCGCTAATAATTGGAATGCGGTGAAAAGCAGGTTTTTTCCGGGGTCGAAAGTGTCCATGGAAACGGCTCTCCCGTTTCCACGTAAAAAGAGATTCTCCCATTATACCAGAGAAAGCGGTTTTTACCCAGCATCCTTAGCGGCTAGTAGACGAACTTGTTTCGCGTAATGCATTCCGGGTAAAAACACCGCTTTCACTCCAGAAGTTAGCAGGAGTAGAAAGATTCCACATAAAACCCGCTAATAATTGGAATGCGGTGAAAAGCAGGTTTTTTCCGGGGTCGAAAGTGTCCATGGAAACGGCTCTCCCGTTTCCACGTAAAAAGAGATTCTCCCATTATACCAGAGAAAGCGGTTTTTACCCAGCATCCTTAGCGGCTAGTAGACGAACTTGTTTCGCGTAATGCATTCTGGGTAAAAACACCGCTTTCATTCACTCCAGAAGCTAATAGGAGGAGAAAGATTCCACATAAACCCCGCAAATAACCGGAATGTGGTGCAAAGCAGGTTTTTTCCGGAGTCGAAAGTGTCTATGGAAACGGCCCTATCAGCCACGTTTATAACGCACTTTTCAACCCGGTAAATCCCCGCTCTGATTCCACGAAAACCCGATTGAAATATTCCCCGTTTCCATGTAAAAAGATGTTCTCCCATTATACCAGAGAAAGCGGTTTTTACCCAGCATCCTTAGCGGGTAGTAGACGAACTTGTTTCGCGTAATGCATTCCGGGTAAAAACACCGCTTTCACTCCAGAAGTTAGCAGGAGTAGAAAGATTCCACATAAAACCCGCTAATAACCGGAATGCGGTGAAAAGCAAGTTTTTTCCGGAGTCGAAAGTGTCTATGGAAACGGCCCTATCAGCCACGTTTATAACGCACTTTTCAACCCGGTAAATCCCCGCTCTGATTCCACGAAAACCCGATTGAAATATTCCCCGTTTCCATGTAAAAAGATGTTCTCCCATTATACCAGAGAAAGCGGTTTTTACCCAGCATCCTTAGCGGGTAGTAGACGAACTTGTTTCGCGTAATGCATTCCGGGTAAAAACACCGCTTTCACTCCAGAAGTTAGCAGGAGTAGAAAGATTCCACATAAAACCCGCTAATAACCGGAATGCGGTGAAAAGCAAGTTTTTTCCGGAGTCGAAAGTGTCTATGGAAACGGCCCTATCAGCCACGTTTATAACGCACTTTTCAACCCGGTAAATCCCCGCTCTGATTCCACGAAAATCCGATTGAAATATTCCCCGTTTCCATGTAAAAAGATGTTCTCCCATTATACCAGAGAAAGCGGTTTTTACCCAGCATCCTTAGCGGGTAGTAGACGAACTTGTTTCGCGTAATGCATTCCGGGTAAAAACACCGCTTTCACTCCAGAAGTTAGCAGGAGTAGAAAGATTCCACATAAAACCCGCTAATAATTGGAATGCGGTGAAAAGCAGGTTTTTTCCGGGGTCGAAAGTGTCCATGGAAACGGCTCTCCCGTTTCCACGTAAAAAGAGATTCTCCCATTATACCAGAGAAAGCGGTTTTTACCCAGCATCCTTAGCGGCTAGTAGACGAACTTGTTTCGCGTAATGCATTCTGGGTAAAAACACCGCTTTCATTCACTCCAGAAGCTAATAGGAGGAGAAAGATTCCACATAAACCCCGCAAATAACCGGAATGTGGTGCAAAGCAGGTTTTTTCCGGGGTCGAAAGTGTCCATGGAAACGGCCCTATTGAATGCAATTTTGAACTAGGGGAAAATGAGAGGGATTTCAATAAAAAACTCCATCGCATTTGAGAGAGAAATAAGGAACATTATCCGATCGAGACTTCAAGCTATAAAACACCAAAAAGGAAACTTAGATACATTCATTATCGCTTATCTGGATCTTTCTTTTTTAGTAAGTTCTGTTTTTGACTAATGCGATGTTTGTTCGCTTCACAGCTGGACACATTGAACGTACTAAAATTGTTATGCCGATTCTTACTCTGCCTCCATTTTGGTCATTTACGATTAGGTAAAGAATCGAGGCCTCATTCGTTTTATTTCAACATACTGTACAATGCAGAAATAAAAAGGAAATCTATAAGTTTAAAAATCGCACTTGTTTGGAATCACAGAATGGGGTCGTTTCGAAAATTTTAAAAGTTTTTTTTTTTTTCTTGAAAGAGTATGTTCAAAAGCATAGGATTTGACCATTTTTAAAACAATTTGACTAAATTAAATATTGAAAAAACAATTTATCGGTTCGCTTTCATTGTTTACGCTTCTGACGATGGCATCACAAATAATGAAATGCCATTCACAGATCGCAATATTTAATTCGCATCTTTACGCACGTGCACTGGCAACGATATGGTTTTTAACAAGCGTAGAGCGCAATATTTAATTCGCTTCTTGATTATTAAAACGTGGAAACGCGGTAGACAGATGCGCCAAAGTACATCATTTGTGACGTCATAAAGACCACGCCTTATTTTCGAAATCAGATATTTTAAGAAATTAATTAAAAACTAAGCGTCGGGAAAATGAAATTTTTTCCTCGCTCCACGTTATTTTATTTATTTATTTATTTATTTTATTCTATCAATTTCAGTGCTTAAAAGAAGTACTTTTGACCGAAGGAAACAACCCTATTCAGAAATAAAAAGGAAATATATAAGTTTAAAAATTGAAATGGTTTGGAATTACAGAATTAATTGCACTCTTGCAACGAAAATTTTACTCTCATCACCGCAACTAGAACAAACCGTTGGCGGTGCTATTCCATCCTTTCAGACGAAAATTTGCAGGAACAAAAATGTCCATGTAGCTCTGAAATAACATTAAATATTATTTGGAATGTAGTTGCACATTACGTGTGATGACAAAAACAAGATAAATATGGTTTCTTTTAGAATTTAAATTTTTTTTAGTATTTATAAATTAAAGTCCAGTGGCTCAATGATAGCGTTTAGCGCTTCCAAGCCACAGGTTCTGGTTCTATCCCCAAATCGGGCATGGTCGACTCAGCGGTTCATCCCTTCAGTGGGTCGATAAAATGTGCATAAAGAGTAGTGCTTGGGATCTAAACATTTGGGGTTTTCACGTTAGGCTGACCACTTAATCGAAGCATTTGCCAAGCACCCCAGAGCCCTTGATCAGGAAGACTGAGATGGGCACAGTAAGCCTTGGCCCCATGTTCTGTCTTGCCATTGCGTTTGTGTAGTAATTATAAATTTAAATAATATATCAAAAATAAAATAGTAATTTATATTTGTTTATAATTGCGATATTTTTGATTTACAATTACTAAAATAAAATATTTTGTCAAAGTAACCATATTTATCTAGTATCTATTATCACATGAAATGTAGAACCACATTTCAGATTAATACATATTTAACGCTTTTTTAAAGACATTTTCTTTCCTATACAAGTTGGTCTATAACGGTGGAACTGCCCTGTAGTGTGGCACCGAATAATAGTCTAACGTGGAAAATTATTTAAATTTAATTTTGATTAACCTCAGCAGGGTTCATAAATTCATAAAAGGGAAAAAAGTAAGATGGAATTTCCCACCCTGATCAAAATTTTTAGTGGGATTTTTAAAATTGAGGTGGGAGTTTTTTTTTTTCATTGAAGTTTAGTCTGTTGTTTAAACCCATTTTAAATTTTTATATTTATTTTCGCAAAATATTTGCATGCCATGTCGCACAAAATTTATTTTATGAACATCGAAAGAGAACGTTTCATTTGTTTCTTAGAACAAAGGTGCTTCTTATTATTTTTTCGACATCTACAAGCAAATTTGTTTGAAGAAATATTAACGTTAAAATATCGTTCAATGTCTGTTACATGGACCAGATTCCTTCTTTTTTAATCAATTATTTATTAAATGGAATGCTAATGCACCACTCTCAATTGTTCTAAAAAATGTATCATTGCGTTAAAAAAATAAAAAAAAATAAAAAAAAAAGAGAGAAAAACAAAACAATAAATATGAAAAATAGAAAACTAATATGTAAAAAACTTTACGATCTGTTAAACATATGTCCACAAATAGTGAACAGCGGAAACAATGCGTAAAAAGGTTTTTATTGAATAAGATTTTGTGAAAAGTTGCGGGAATATCGAAACATATGTTCACAAATTGTGAACAGCGCCAACAGCACGTAAAAAGGTTTTTATTGAATATGATTTTGTAAAAAGTTGCAGGAATCGTGAAACATATGTCCACAAATAGTGAACAGCGGGAACAATGCGTAAAAAGATTTTTATTGAATATGATTTTGTAAAAAGTTGTGGGAATCGCGAACCACAAATTGCTCAGCCCACCTGGCAATTTGTGGTTTTATATTTCTTTGACTGTTCAAATAAGCTACTGCAGAACAATCCGTAACTAGTGTGAATCTGAGACCAAGAAGCAAGGGTCGAAGTCTATTAACGGACCAAACTATAGCTAATAATTCTAATTTGCTAGAGTGATACTTTTCTTCATCTGTGGTTGTTCTCCGGCTAACACAGTAAACAAGATGTAACAAATTATTTTCATCCCGTTGAAGTAATATACCCGCCAATCCCAAAGAACTTGCATCAGTGTGAAGTTCAGTTTCATGACGTGGATCAAATAATTTCAAAACTGGCTTTGACGTTAATATTCTACGAAGCCTCTCAAATGCTTCTTGGTGCCTATAATTCCAGACAAACGATTGGCCACTCTTCAATAATAGAGTAAGTGGAGCAGCAATGGAGGCATATCTTTTAATGAATCGTCGAAAGAATCCGGTCAGTCCTAAGAATCGGGGTACTTCTTCATTAGACTTTGGTACAGGAAATTCAGAAATTGCAGGAGTTTTCTCGGTCCAGGTCGAATACCTTCTCTGGTCACAACAAATCCCAAGTACTCAACTTCAGACATTCCAAACTCACATTTTGATAACTTCAGAGTTAATCCTGCATTACTCTTCTTCAGCACTTCTTCTTTTGCACTTCTCGCAGTTTAATCATGATCTTCTCCTAACTCAGTGGCAATATATTGCAAATCTCTCTTCCTGACTCTTGATAAATAGGACATTGCTTCAAAAAAAATTTATTATCCCACTTCTGAAGTGTAAAACTTAAAGCTTTTATTCAATAACAACGTAAACATCAAAAACGTTTCATCACTTAATCCTCAAACGTAAATCTCTTTCTCAAACCCGATAAATCGAAAAACATCCAACGTCTTACAAAAATCGTAATTTCAATCCCCATCGTTGTCATTCTCAATAACCCAAGTTCTTGCTTACACATATGTCCACAAATAGTGAACAGCGGGAACAGCGCATAAAAAGGTTTTTAATGAATATGATTTTGTAAAAAGTTGCGGGAATCGCGCTCCCCGCACCCTAGCGCGAATCCTGAGGCTCAGAATCAAGTTCAGCTTCTAAGGACTCAAAGAATCAAAATATGACTTTTCTGTTGTTCTGAAATTAAAAACAAAGAAAGAGAAAAAATTATCGTTCTTTGTATTTTTTGTTCGATGTACGAGTAAATGTTTTTATTTAAAAAAATATCTCAAGTCGATCTCTGATCCCGCGTCTTAGATACACGTTTCTGAATTCATCAACTCCCTATTTAGTTAACTCCTTTTATCCCTATTCAATTAATTCTTTTTACCTTCTCCTCATTAATAACGCAAATGTATTTTTTAATGGATAAAATTTCTTTCGTTCCACAAAAGAGCAACGACATTTTCCTCAAAGCAGAAGAAAGAAGGGGAAATCAGTCAATTGTGACTCATCAAGGAAACTTATTTTCATTTTAGAAATGAGCATTTATTCTCATTAGAATTAAACTTTCATTCTTACTTAGTGACAATTCGTTCTTATATTCCTGTCAAGAAAAATGGTGCAAATGACTTAATTAAGCAAACATAAATATAGGACAAGACACAGCACTAACGTGTTCCATGTGGAATTTTTTATAAACGTTGACCGTTCACAACCACATTTAGCAGGAAGTTCGTCCAGAGCGAAAAAAGCCTGAAATTATTTCGCAGTCATTTTCAACAATTAAAACATTTGGAAAATAAAATATGTTTTGTGTGAAAAAAAAAAGAGAATAATCTCTATATAGTAAACTAGCAAAAATACCCGGCGTTGCCTGGGGTCAATAATAATTGTGATAAACAATCGCTACTTTCTTTCGTTTTCTGTTTTAAATGAAAGAACTCAAAACACACCGCTTTGACGTGATTAAAAATCGAGCTTCTTCCTTACCCATAAAAGTAAAATAGCAATAAGTATAAAGAACGAACGAGTATTCATTTAGAAACGAAAGCACGAATTGAAGCATATAAAAATTTGAAGAATTTCCAAAATATGAACAAGAAAAAACATAGATCACTAAAAAAAACCGTGCGCTTTATTTAATAAAACTCACAAAAAGAAAAAAAAAGCTCTCTATGTTTCCATAAGTGCGCAAAAAGTAGAGTTTCCAAATGTTTAAATGACTTTAAACTCATGTTGGCGCCGGAGAAGCCTTGATTCAAAATTTTCATTATCATTACTTTTAATACTGCTGTTGTAACTCGACGTTAAATCCCGGTTATCACAAATTTGGCATTTCAACTGCGCTTGCGCGCGGACTTAGCTGATTACAAAAATCTTGCTAAAATTAATTACAAACATTTTAAATTTGTTAATAAATTTGAGATGGCAACAGATAAAAATTAGAAATCACAAATATTTCCCTGATTATGTTTTTAGGCCTCAGTAAAGATTGTGTTTTGCGTCTTAATTATTAATGGATTCGGAGTCTGATTTTCCTATCAAACAAAGGCCCTTTTCAGGGTCAAAGTTTTAACATCAGGAGAACGTACTAGAGTTGCAGAATCACTTCTAATACAAAGACGAACCCTCAACCCATATAAAAATGTATAATACTAAGCTGTTTACGCCTAACGTAAAATATCCGCAAAAGACGGATATCTGTACTCATATTCCAATCATTTTTGAAGTACACAACCTGTTTTACGTTTATGTTGAACAAATATTTAAAAACCAATAAATATTGGAGTGTCATTTTTCTCTTTACATCATACAAATTATCAGTTATTCATATCCGTGGTTTCATATGGTATATCATGAAATTGCTCTGAAAATATTCTAATCGCATTCATTAATTTGTTGGGACTTTAGCGCAGCCTAAATATAAACAAGCAATACGAAATCTTAAAACAGAAAGCCCAAAAAGCCAAGTTCGCGCGCAAGCGCAGTTGAAATGGCAAACTTGTGATAACCCGGATTTAACGTCTAGTGCTGTTGTAAGGCAACGAATTTTCGTAACAATGGGTTTTATATTTAATCATTTATGGGGAAATTACATGACATTTACAGTTTTCCATCATAACATTTTAAAACTAAGTTTTTTAGTAATAAATTATAGCCTAAGTTGCTCCCTGATAATGTAGTTATCTATTGTGAAAAAAATGGTTAAAATCGGTACAGTACTTTTGAAGATTACCCCGGACATATATACATACATATAGAAGTAGCCATCTCTATACATAAATGGATACTTCTCTGTGAAGAACTCTGTCTCTTTTTGAAAGCTAATTAGTTGTTTTGTTCTTGGCTTACAAAAAAAGTGAGCACATAAGTAGCGACTGAAAAATTTGCTTCTACACGCCACCAGTGACCAAAAATATCCCCCCCCCCCCCAAGATTGGGATTTTTTTCAGGAACATTTTGATTTTGAGCCATGGGCAGAGTTATTATTTTGACACTCTTGTTTTTAAGCAAAGGTTTGTTTTTCATTTGCTTGTCAAATGATCTATACCTTATTTTCAAACGAGAACAAAATGTAATTCGTATATTACCAATGCAATTGTTACAAATAATGTGCAAAAGTTGTATCCTTCTCTTCAACCCCCACCAATCAGTAATTTCAACCAATATTTTATCTGTTTTTAAACTGCTTCATAGCATTTCTTCTCTTCTTTTTTCCTAGCTCATCTGAAAATAAGAACGTGTTCAAAATGCTGCTCCTCCGAAGCACCCCCCCCCCCCGCCATAACCACACACAACGCCCAAAATTACCGAACAACATCGAAAATTGCTTAAAACTTCGTCTTAGAGCTTTAATTTCGAAAATTTTCTGACCCTAATATGACATAACAGGGTCTTACAATCGCATTTTTAAAACTTGAATTTAAGAAAATATTCGGCAATATTCTACTGTCTTCCTGTACTGTCTCCTTCCAATATCAGAGATAATTAGGTTTTTTAAACTACACTTACAAAAATTTTAAATGATAGCCCCAGAATATAAAACTGCTTTAGCTTTTAGCACCGTAATTTTAAAATTTTTACCAGGTAAGAGTTTAAGAACATCCTTCCAGTCAGATCTTCAACGTTTGTCTAAAATTTCGTTTTTGAAACTTCAATGTTGAACGCAGGGGGGGGGGGGGAGGAATTAATTTCGACCTATAAAAAAAAATCGATCGAGGACAGTCCTTGAACTCCATCCGTTACCCTAACGTCGATAAATGTGGACTATAATCGCGTTTTTAAAGCTTCAATTTCTAGGAATTCCGATGAGACCCCTGCACTTTTTGCCCCCTTAACATCAGCTATAAAAGTCTAAAATTACGTTTTTAAAGCTAAAAGTTTCGAAATTTTTTCCGGGGGAGAACCCCCAAACCCGCCTTTTCTGTCAGATACAATTTTTTTGTTTCTTCTCCAATGTCCCCCCCCCCTAAAAACTTTTCTCTTGTTGTGTCACGGAAATAGAATATCACTGGTTCAGGGCATAGGTCACTAATAACAGAGTGTGTAAACTGTACAGATTCTTCATTTCTGGGATCCTGGAAAACGACTTTTGGGAGAAAGAAAAATCCTTTCCTAAGCAGGGCAGTATGCAAGGGGGTGGTTTATAGGGTTCAAACCCCCACTGAAATTTTTCATCCAAAAAAATGCTTTCCATTATTTAATATGTAACAATATGGCGTTTTGTAAAAAACATCACCCCCCTTTCATTTAGATAATCTATTGTAAACAAAAATCAATACAATACACATGAAACCAAATTTGATAGACCATATAAATGTTTCAAAGAATGTGTTTGGTAAAACCCCCTCCGAAACAAGAGTCTGGTTACGGCCCTGTTCCTAAGTACTTAGAATTCCTTGAACTTTCTACTTAGTCCATGGAATTATTCGCGAATTAAAATCAATGCAACTAAGAAAAAGAAATCTGTTCTTAGAGACCACAGAACGTAAAGCACAACTGTTTAGCACCATTGATTGTATAAACTATAAACACAACACACAACAACAAAAGAGGATCATCATATTTTTTGGGGAAGAGTGAAACTTCTCCGAATATACACTATATGACCAAAAGTATTGGGACACTTTCAAAATTTCATTTTTACAGATTTCTAGAGAAATAAAAGACCAATTGCTCTGTAATTTTTTTCACATACAAAGTAACTCCAGCTGTCATTGTCCAATAAAATTAGGTCTACTATTCATTTACTGTACCTTTTGTCCCACAAGCATCCGCGAAAAAAGTCTACAATTACGTTTTTAGAGCTCAAATTTCAAAAAATTTCCCGGAGGAGAACTCCCTTTCCAATCAGATCTACATTTTTCTTTTCGTTTTCGATGTGCTCTCCCAGCCTTCACTAAAAACTTAGTTCCACTGATAAGAACATCACTTTGGTTCAGGACATAGGTCACCAATAACAGGGTGTGTATATTGTTCAGATTCCTCAGTCCTGGGATCCTTGAAAACAACTTTGGAAGAAAAAAAAACTCATTTCCAAAGAACTTAGAACTCCCTGAACTTTCTAATTAGTCTATGAAGTTATTCGCGAACAAAAACCAACGCAACTTGGAAAAAGAAATCTGTACTTTAGGACTACAAAACATGTTTTGAATTATTTTAGTTGGATGGTAGAATATGAGTCAAATAAATATCCCTTGAAAAAATTTCTTTCCCCCCCCCCCCCCCCAGTTAATGTGGCCAAGTTACGCCTCTGTATGTAATTGAGTAACTCTTTTTACTTATCCTTATCCCGTTATAAAATAAGTGATTAGTGTAACTTAATAACGTACTTAGGATTATTTTGAACATATTTTTTAATTTTAACACTAATTCAAGAAATTCTTTTTGACTTTTTGTTTTTTTTTTTTTCAAGCACACTTTCAAGAAGCTGCCATCCGTAAAACTAGGTGTTTATCTAATAAGCTTTTATTTCAGTTTTTTTAAACATAGTTTTTCAATTTGACTGAAATTTGTGCTTGTTCACATTACTTGTTGACTGGTTATTTTATTAATTACAAGGACCGGTAGTCCAGTTTGAGAACATGAAATTCAAACAAACTTTTTAGTTTTTTATAGAAAATATTTTAGTGGGTACAATTAAATGAACATTTAGAATTACTTAAAATATAAATCAACGCTTATCAAAGCATTCACACTGGTTTCTTTTAAGTTTATTGCTTAGAAATTTCAATCTCATAAAATAGATTTTTTTATTCCTTTTTTTTTAGCCAGAAGCAAATTCATTCAGTTAATTCAATTTCAGTTTTTTCAGATCAAAATCTTTTTTTTTTTTTTATTTGACTGAAATTTGAGCTCGTTAAGTCCCCCCCCCCCCTTTTTAAACTGATATATTTATTAATTACAAGCTACGTTAAATTTTTATCATTCTTGGTTTTAGAAGATGTCAAAAAGGGGAAATGTGGTTCTTAGGCAGTAAAAATAATGGAAAGAGCCTTAGCTGTTTGTAGGAATGATGATATGGGGCTATGCTATAAACTTGGTTATCGATAACGGTGTAATGCCCTTACGGTACAGCCCTTAGACGCAGTCTGTCCACATATTTTAATCGAACCTGTGATACGTGGATGCGAGAACATTTAATGAAGTCCCCCAATATAAAATTAGAGAATTGTTATGTGACTCTTATGGACAAATTGCAAGCGTGGGCCAATATTCTGTGAATGGATTCTCTAGAGAAGGACTTAGACCTGTTAGTACAATTGTGTTTAATGACAGCGACTTTGCAGCAACCGAGTCAGAAGTTTGTAGTCCAGATGAGACTACCAAAGTAAACATGCTACAGGTTCGGTGTCAGCTGTTCAAAATGCACAAGAACAATGTACGGATTAAATAAATCCAAGTTCCGAGGAATCAGTGGTTAGTTCTCATCAAGTTATGAGCGTTGGTTCTATTGATGATTTTGTTAAGGTGGCACACATATTACTTTTGCATAAAAAATGGAAGGCAGAAGAAGGAAACATACTTCTAACGTCATCGCCGCAGAAAAAGGACACCGAACAGAAAAAGCCGCACAAGAAGGAGCAAAGAACCGCAGAAAACAACTGGTATTGCAATATTTGCCATAGAGATGAAGTGCAAAGCATGATTTAGTGTATGAAATGCCATCAGTGGTTTCATCAACACTGCGCCAAGTTAGCCCAAAGTGAAGGAAATTCTATTGCAAATCCTGTACAAAGACTGTACAGTTCAAATGCAAGTTATTATATCATAGGTCCAATTTAGGAAGCGCATGGTTCAATTTAGGCGCATATATTCCTAAATTGGACTTTTGCAACTTTGTCAAAAACTTTTTTTAAAAAAAATTATAGTCATACTAGCATTCCCCGTACCCGGCATTGCTCGGGTAATGGAATTAGCAGGGGGTTAACAGTGCCTGGTGCACCTAGTTTCGAAAATCCCCTATAATAATTACTTATTACCTATAACTTTTTCTAATTTGGGGAGGATCCCGGGGCCCCTGGACTCCTTACATATATGCCCTTGTCCTTAACCGATCTTTAACTGTTATTAACTATCCTTTTAAAGTATTATCTTTGCAAACACAGGCCATCCACATTTTATTGATATACCTATGTTTAAGCAAAAACTTCTTTGTATACAACATTTTTAGTTTTTTTTCTTCTGGTGCTAAAATTATTAAGCTGCTTGATGAACTGACTTTGGAGCAAGCTACATAACATTGGCCGTGTGAAAAAAAGTCTTTTCTTAAATCGATCCCTGCTACTTTTAATGTCTGTCCTTGTGACTTATTAATGGTTATTGCAAAGCAAACTTTAACAGGAAACTGCACTCTTCTAAATTCAAAAGGATAGTCCGCCTGTGATGATGTTCTTAAAAACTTCGTTTCTAGTTTTGAAAAAAATGAAAGCAATAGACAGAAACATTATGATTTGACTTGAGAAAAGCCTCGAAGAATCACGTGAGAAAACAAAAACAATATCAAATTTATCATAGACTAATAATAAGAGTAGACCGAGCTATGGCAACCCTTTTGCTGCTCTTAAACCAAATCATGTGACTGGTGGATATCCTAGCAACAGCGGGCGTTGATCGTAGCAGACGAAGTCTTCAATATCATGGTTCATTACATCTTTTCTATAAGATTATCTCCATAGAGCAGTCTTTTTTAATGTAAATATATTTTAAATAAAGCATTAAGCTGTACTATTGTACCTAAGAAGAATGTACGTTCTGAAATATGTAAAACTTTCAAGTTTGTTACTTTCTATAATCGTTACATCTTTTGTTATGTATTGTCTCATTTGGATATTACATTTTGTACTACCATTTAAATCTTCTATACATTTGTCCTGTTAGAAGTGTTTATTTACTGAATTCATTTCCGATGAAATTACAGCCAGTTGATCATCTACGCACAGAGTAATTTGTTCCTGGTGGTTTTGAGAAGTTATTATTTTTATATTTGTCATCATAAAATACAGTTTTAATTTGCATTTATTTGTTATATTTTCTCCATATTGTTATTAGTTTTTCAAATAAAATGCTTCAGTTTTTTGAGTTTTTTTTTTTTTTTTTTTTTTTTTTGAGTATTTTACCGTGTAAAATTTACTTTAAGCTTATATTGGTCATATGTATTCTATAATACACTACCCGGCGTTGAAAGGTCTACCTCAAAAACTAAACTTGTGTCATTAGACGCATGTTCAGCAATCGGGTTTAAATTATTTTAAAAAAAAAACACGTATAAACCCCCCCTTTAAACCCGTAGGAAAAAGCAATCTCATGACTCAAAACTTAAATCTTTCTTTTGATTTTTTAAAAGCATCCAAAAATTAAGTCAATGTCATTAAAGGCATACGTATTCCGTTTCATCTATTTTCTGGTCCCCCCCCCCCTTCCTGCTATGGGGCAAAAACCTCGTAGGGAGGTTCTTCTGGGGAGGGGGGAAGGCGAAAAAACCCTTTGTGAATTCTTGAGCATCAAAGGACTCTATGTCAAATTTGGCAAAACCGGCTCATAGGGTCTGCGATTTTTGCTAATTTAGTATTACTTACGTTTTTGTCTGTAAACGGGTGCCCTTGGAGGTATTGGTGCATCTGAGCCACTAAAATTATGTTTAGGTATTTTTTTTTTATTTTTTTAATCATTCTAGAAAGGGGGATCATATCAATTAGGGGAATGGGCACCCCTAGTTAATGTATTATCCCGAATTTATTTTTTTTAAATACCAATTTAATAAAGTACCGCTATTAAGTAAACTTCATTTAATTTTAAGTTGTATTTTAAATAATTCGCACAAATTTGTTTTTATAAATTATGTACGCGCTTAAAAAAATTATAAACTTTTGAGCGTTTCACTTCGATTAAACTAATTATTTAAAAGTAGAATAAAGTAATTAAAAAACCTTTTACTAAACTACAGATTAACGTAAAAATAATCAACCATTAAAAAAAAAGTTATTATTCAATCTGCTCAGTAGAGTTCAAAGAAAAAAAAAAGGCTCTAAGAATAACCCATCCTGTTAAAAAACCGTGAAAAGTGCCAACTGTAGATATAAACCTCGTCGTATACAATTTTTTTTACACTTTTCTACACGACTATCGTTTAGAATATTCATTGAATGGCATTGCTAGCAACAAAGCCAATAAGATGCTTGGGTTTATCAATAGATCTATATCAAATAAATCTAAAGAAGTTCTTTTGCCCTTATATAGAAGTTTGGTAAGACCCCATTTGGAGTATGCTGTTCAGTTTTGGTCTCCTTATCTTAAGAAAGACATTAATGTATTGGAAAGGGTTCAAAGGCGGGCTGCAAGGCTAATAAGTGGACTTTCCCACTTAGATTATGATTCCAGGCTTAGAAGGCTAAAAATGTACAGTCTTGAGCAAAGAAGAGACCGAAGGGACATGATTCAGCTGTTTTAAATTTATTAAAACGAAAGATGTTACGGGGCTAAAGTTTAGCACTGAAAACAGGACAAGGGGTCATTGTTTTAAGCTATTTAAATCTCAGGCTAACATGGATATTAGGAAAAATTATTATTTTAGCAGGGTAGTGGAACCTTGGAACAGCTTACCGGAAGAGGTGGTAATGAGCAAAGGAGTAGACAGTTTTAAGAGAGCCATTGATCTTCACTGGGGATTGTAAATTGACTAGGACCAGTCTAGCTGGGCCCAGAGCCTGTTGCTGGTCGTTACTTTTGTATTTGTATTTGTATTTTAAGTGAATGTCTAATTTTCGTTAAAATGATCAGTTTCAAATAAAATAAATGTAATTGAAAACTGTCGTCCAAAACTATGCCAAAATAATTCATAACTGAAAGAAAAAAATGTTTAATCTCTTCACTAAGGGGAAAAAACAGGCTTTAATTTCGCAGAAATTAATGGGTTTTAATTAATTTCTCTGAACTAACTGAGATTTCGAAAAATCCTTTCTTAGTGGTTACTTTCGTAATCATGCGGACATGCCTGCCAAATTTCAAGTCTGAAGCTTCAGTGGTTTTGACTGTGCGTTGATATATATATATATATATATATATATATATATATATATATATATATATATATATATATATATGTTATCTCAGGACACTGATTTTTATATATTAAGATTTACAGAAAATTTAAGCACCTATGTCAGTTCCTAATTAAATTTGGCTTCAGAAGCCCTATTTTTTATTTTTGTTTTGCTTCACATTTAGCGAGACGGACCTCTTGTTCTTAGGGGTCCAATATAGGCGGTTTTCCCCCTAATTCATTTAGAACTATTTTATCACAATACGTTACCATACTTCTAAATTTAAAAGCTTTCCTTTCTCTTCACATTTTACTTTTTCACCGTTGAAAAAAAGAAATGGGAACGGTCAAAAATCACCTCAAAAATTTTGAAAAAAAAAAAAAAACTTTTTTTTTTCGAAGGGTTACTTTTATTCTGGAAAAATGAGAAGTTATTATCTTTCTGAAACAAAATCATGTACTTAGAAATTTACAATATTTACTTTCCAATGCTTTTTTTGTTTGAAAAGTCTCCTGTGTTCAGTATCCCACGTGAAAACACGGGGTAGATGGCAGATGATACTATTTTAGTCACCAATCTTTTTATTTAGTCGCCACGAGGGTAGTAGTGACAGCTAATCTTAAACTTTAGCTCTGTTCCCAAAAATTTTCTTTTCAAACAAAGTTGAGGACATTTTAAAATAGAATGCTAATTTTTAATTAATCTACGTTTTTCCCTGCTATTGTTTTTTTCCACATTTCCATTCATCACAATGACTTGTTCCCATGGGCAATCCGAAATTAAATTTTTGGGAGGGCAGAAATTCTCAATTTTGCCCCCCCCCCCCCCCAAACTCCTTTGGAAACCTTCCTGCTTTTTGGAACTCCAAATTTTGTCAAATGATGATAATTTTGCCGAATAGAACTCCAAATTTTGCCGAATCGTCAGAAAAAGTTTGCCGAATAAGGAAAATGTTGAGAGATCACATTGACTCCTGTGCTCTCCCATCGGGGCACCCCTGCTTGTCCCAGATAAGTATGGTTTCATAGCGTTTCTAATTCGTTCATATCAATAGTAACTGTATTAGAAGAAATAAATGAATTTTGTCATAATTTTTGCTGTGCCGAGATTCATTTTCAATCCGACAATATTGCTTTCTTTACATAATTCTTGAAGCATTTTTTGCAGTTCCTCAAGCGAGGAAGCAAGCAAATTAACCTTTGAAGGTAGGGGAACTCAGTCTCATTTCAAGGTCTCACTTTTTGTTTTTCTAAATTTTACGGACCTTAAAACAAAACTCAGTTATGTTGGAAATATGTATTAGTTCCAAAAGTCGCCCAGCAAAAAATTCAGATTAAAGTTTATTCTCTTCCCCTCCCCCTGTTGACTGATGGAAATTTTAAACATTGATGGTTTCACTGCATTTCTACGGTGAAGAAAACGGTTAGTTGTTAAATCACATTTATTGCTTCACAGAAACGATAAAATGTTATAAAAGTACATTGTAAAAAAGTTGGATCAAATATCACATTTAAAAATAGCTTGTAGGGACCATAGGTGTGCTCAGAAATTTCGGGGCCCCCCTCCATACTGTTTACCCTTATATTTCAACCCTAGTTTTAAAAATATTGGGTCCCCTTTAGGCTCGGACCCGTGCCAACAGCTGTCCCTTCTCCCCCTTCCCCTCCGTGCATGCCCCTGGTAGGGACCACAACTTATGAAATTTGTCTACTTTGCAACATTTTTCCAAAATTGTTGATTGAACCTGCTCTAATGTTTACATTTTCTTTCAAAATGCATTTAAAGGCAGGAGCTGGAAATTTTAGTCATAATTTTTCAATCATTTTTGGGGTTACCTGAAAATTCTGATGGAAGCTTAAGCTTCTTGAGACTTTTGAGTAATTAGGTACTGAGCAATATGATATCATTCGCAAATATCACGGATTAAATTTTTATACCTTTCCCCTTTCCCTTTCCAATTTAGTTCCATGAAAATTTATTGAAGTACTGCAGTGACCAGTTTAGGGGTAATTAAGTCATCTTGTCGTCCTTTCTGATTTTGATTGCAACTCGTTTTGATTACTCGTTTTGTGGAGTTTTCATTTAGTAGTTGCTTCTTTATATTGTAAATGTTTCCAATAAGGTGAATAAATCTTAAATCAACATTGGTAAAATATATAGAGGCACGAGTGCAGGTTTGCGTTTAAAAAATCTCCGTTCAAGGAATTTTCTTCTTGGAAACAGTTTCAGGTTTTGTATAGAACTTTATTAATTTTCTTATTTTAAAATTAACTTTGCAGAATAGACAAGTGAGAGGTAACTTTTTTCAAGATGTTAACATAATCTGTGTGGGAAGATCAAGCGCATAAAATGAAAAGGTTCATGACATAAATAATGTTACACTTTTTATGTTTGATTTCCTTAGGAACATAAAGATGAAACATACATTTCTAGCAAATTTAACAACTTTAAAAGTTAGATAGAAAACGACATTAGTCTGAAATAGTTCGTCAATAAATAGAAAAAGCCCTTAAGGAAATTTAATGTTCAATTAAAACTTAAAACGATCAACTAAATAAGTTAAATCATATCAAAAGATCCATCCAGAGAATGCTACAACTAAAATTTTAATTCAAACTTACTGAATAAGTTATCACGATAAGTAATGAATTTTAAATTGAAGATGGAACAATAAAACACGAAGGAAATTACTTACTGCAAACAAATTCCAAAAAAGTATCCAAAGATATGAATAACTAGTTTTTATATCTATAACTTAAAATAGTTAAAAGTGACAAACATTCCACGATGTAAAATTTTATAAAATGTTTCTAAGATCTTAGAAACACAATATATGTTGCCAGTTTTCAGAAAAAAATCACCTTTGGTGAAATTAAAAATATTGTTCTATTCGCAACTCCAACTAACTATAGGGGACACTGCAGTCACTGTCTAATGGCGGACGAAAAAACCAAAACAAACGCACGTGGTAACGAAGAAAATGCTAAAAGTGTTGTGATTTTTGTTCGTATGTATGATTTTTTTGTTTTATCCCTTTTAAATCAATATTTTAAGTCCTGAGGATATTTTGGCCCACGTAGAAAGAAATGAGAATTCAAGAAGCATTACTAAACGTCAAACATTAATGCAAACTACGTAGTTCTTAGTTCTAAGCAGCCTTTCTTCTATATCTAATATATAGAAGAAAGTATTGGATTCGTGCAAATTTTCGAATTTCGAATTTTGACGGATTTGAACGTTTTAAGGTGTGCTGAGTCCATTTCGACTATTTTTGGAAAATGTCTGTCTGTCTGTGTGTGTGTGTATGTGTGTGTGTGTGTGTGTGTGTGTGTGTGTGTGTGTGTGTATGTGTGTCACGTCTGTGTGTGACCAGTTTTTTGTGGCCGCTCTACAGCAAAAACTACCGCATGAAATTGAACGAAATTTGGTACACATATGTGCCCCTATGTGAACTTGTGCCCATTGGTTTTTGGCGCGAATTCCTCCAAGGGGGGGGGGTGGAGCAATGGGACGTTTTTTGAGTTACGCGTGCTTGCTATTCCTCAGGAAGTAACTGGCGGAATCAAACAAAATTTGGTTCATATGTTGCCCCTAACAGGAGCAGGTGCTGATTCAATTTTGGTGTCAATAGCTCAAATGGGGGTTGAATTATAGAACGTTTTTTGTCGTCAATTGTGACTGCCGTATCTCAAGAAATAACTGACGGAATCAAACAAAAATTTTTTGACAAGTAGCCCTTAGTGGGTATAAGAGCTGATTTTATTTTGGTGTCAACAGCTAAAAAGGGGGTAGCGCAATCGCTCGTTCTTTTTTTCCATTGTGAGTGCCCTATCTCAAGAAGTAATGCTACGTTCTGGTTGAAATTTGGAATATATGTGAATCCATACGTAAACAGGCTTTGGTTCAATTTTGACTCCCATCGCTCCAAGAGGTGTTGATTTTTTTTTTTTTTTTTTGCGAATGAAAATAGTTTTATTAATGCAACAATAAGAAAGATAAATCGTAATGGATTGTCGTCTGCGTATTTCTCGTGATTTTAATTGTATGGAAATGATCGGAAATATTATCTCAATGATTTAAAATTTTTAACTGTTGCCATCTTATGTTTGTTAATAAATAAAAAATTTGTAATTAATTCAAGTAAGGCTTTTAAAGTAACTTTCCATTTTCGCTCTTTGTTTTGTTTTTACAATAATTCAGACATTGGGATGATCGTCAAGTTTTTGCATGTGTAATTTTATTTTTGTTAGGAATATTGCTTCCTCGTCAAGCATGGGGAGGGATCAGAAAAAGGAAAAATATAGAAGAAAGTTTCGTGATGGCCACAACATACTAGTTAATTTTTATCATGAGTGGAATTCGGAACTCCAGCGCTCGAATACGCTACCTTGCGGTGATTTACAAAACTGCAAATGAAACTTAAACATTGCCACGTTGCGTTCCACGTGTGTCTGTTGACGTAAACACAGGCAGTTTGTTCTGAGTATTTATTTACGCAATCGATGTGTCTTAGTTTGCTTTCAGCTACAGAAATTAATTCGTCCCTTAGCAGTATTCTCGAGCTTCTCAAAATAATGTTAGTTTTCCTTATTTCTTTCAAAAAAGTATTAAATGGTGGAAGCGTAAACAAGAAAACTCTGGATTAACAAAATTGGACAACGTTATACCAGGTAAAATTTTTTATTGTTTTGTATGAATTTGTAAGAATATGGGGATTTTTTTAATCTTAAATTAATTAAACTTACCATGTTTTACAGCAGCACTTAGTTGGAATGGGACAGTATGCAAAATATTTTCTTGAATATTATTATCGTAGAACAAAATGAATAACCGAGAAAGAATTTACTTTATTCCTTTTATTCTCAGCTGAAAGGTTTCGCCAAATTTGTTTACGGTTATAATTTTTAGTATTGTGCGAGCAAAGTAGCCTTGGCGAGATTTCGCGTTTTTTAGTTAAACCATTTTTAATTTTTATCATGAGTGGAATAAAATGGTAGTAAGATTACAGAATTCGATAAGTGAAAGGAAATAATGGTCAATCAACTGAAAAAGAAAACTACCACCATATATCCGTGAGAATTTTGTTGATGATTTGCATAACATGACACAATTAAATCGTAACTCAGAAATTAGAAAAATCGAAACAGAAAATTTTTAAATGAACCGATTCGGGAATTCGAGAGAAATAACTCAGCTACAAATGGAAAAAAAAAAAAAAGCGCTAGCCAAGCAAGGCAAAAAAGTATCATCTTCTTTCGATAACAATTTGTAATGTCACATTGAATTTTCTAGCATTAATTGTTATTCTTGTCAGGCCCACAATTATTTATTTAGTTTTATCAAGAATTGATAAATATCGAATTCAACATCGTGGAAATAGCTGCTTAGAACTACGAACTACGTAGTTTGCATTAATCTTTGACGTTTGGTAATGCTTCTTGAATTCTCATTTCTTTCTACGTGGGCCAGAATATCCACAAGGACTTTGAAAATTAATTTAAAAAGAATAAAGCGAAAAAAATCATGCATACGAACAAAATTTACTGGACTTATTACCATTTTCTTCGTTACCACATGCGTTTGTTTTAGTTTTTAAGTCGGTCATTAGACAGTGACAGCTGTGCCCCCTATAGTTCGTTGAAGTTGCGAATTTCACAGATATTAAGGGGTTTTAATTAATTTCTCCCGAACTAATTGATATTTTGAAAAATCCTTTCTTAGTAGATACTTTCGTAATCATGTTGACATGCCTGCCAAATTTCAAGTCTGAGGTTTCAGCGGTATTGGCTGTGCGTTGATATATATATATATATATATATATATATATATATATATATATATATATATATATATATATATATATATATATATATATATATATATATATATATATATATATATATATATATATATATATATATATATATATATATATATATATATATATATATGTTATCTCAGGACATTGATTTTTATATATTAAGATAGGACTAATTCCGTTCCTTACAAAAGTGGTCAACTTAGACTGGTGGTCAACTTCACAGGTTTTACTGTACCACATACACACACACAAACTAAATAAATGAATGAAATCTTTACTAATATTATAAAGAGAGAGGGCGGATTTTTGTGTGTTTATATGTTCGAGGTAATCTCCGGAACCACTGCACCTATTTGAAAATTTTTTTCACTATATGAAAGGTACTTTCTTACTGAGTAACATAGGCTATAATTCGGAAAAAAAAAAAATTCCGATAAATAGTTCTTTTTTTATTCAAATTTAGGCCCAAATTTCACGTAAATTGTTTACTATTGGCTATTAAAGGGGTGAAAAATTACTTACACATATCAATATTATGTATCGTTAGAAATGGTAGAATTTTCTGCGCTCGAAACAATTTATTTCAATTGTCTAACTTAATTACGGCGGGAGTAATTTGCATTTTTAGTTCGACCTTTTGTAGGCCTAGCTAAAATTTAGGCACTACTTTCTTCATTAAATCTATCAATAAAAAGTGAAGGAATTGTCCCACAGTTTTCTTTTTGACAGCATTGGAAAAAGCGAGATTTTTTACTCCAAATATCTCTCGACCTGAGGTCGAAAAAATTAGCTTCTATCTTCAAAGGAAAAAAAGTTACATGCGTTTTAAAATCAATTTCGAAATATGTCATTTTGATTCAGGTTGTCAACCATTTTTTTTTCGCGTTTCCATGGTTACGCTTTTTGAATCCATTACTTCCTTATTTTGCATCTGATTTCTTAAACTTATTTTATTTCATGTTTCCATGGTTACGCTTTTAAAATCCATCTTTCGAATTTTAATTTCTTAAAAGTATTTTAATATCTGTCGTCATTGTTTGGAAGGGTAATTTTGCATGGTGTTTTTTTTTTTCTTTTACTTAAGTTATTCTTTAAGTTATCAAGTTATTCTTTTAATTAATTGTTGAATATATGTTACTTGACACAATTTTTGTTCTCAAGGTATACCGGGCAAAGCCGGGCAACGCAGCTCTTAATATATAAAAATTTGAAAGCTACTGTTAATGTGATTTTATACCTTTTTGTTTGTTTGGTGAAACATTTATTATTGCCAAAGAAAAAACATCCACTTCACTCGCAAAAGTACTGGGTTCCAGTAGCGTGGTCGCTTGGCACTTGAGGCGTTGAGCAGTTCAGTCTAGGATTATTGTTTTAAGGCAACCGTTAGTGTAGTTCATTTTTTCTGCGATTTGTTTTGAAAGAAAAGAAACTTTTGATTTGTTTTTATCCGAGTGAAATGTACGACATTTTCTTCTTTTTTTCTGACGATGATTTTTATATGTTCCACGGATTTTTTTTTTTTTTTTTTGTTTTTTTAGTTAGACGGATGGATTATGATAGCGTGGTTGCTGAGTAAGTTTGGCGATAAACAATAGAGCTGCGGAATTATTTTTACATTTGAAAGATATTATTTGATGTCTTTTTTTTTTTTTTGTTTATTTGGCGAAATATTTGAAATTGCAGTAAAAACCGCTTCACTCGCTAAATAGAGTTTTAAAGCAACTGTAAATCTAATTTATTTGACGAAAAGTTTTAAATTCCAAAGAAACTTAAATAAGTTTTTTTTTTTTTTGAAAATTTGTGTACGCATTTTATACAAAGAAAAACGATCGTTTCACATCACGGGGAGAGGGGCGTCAATATTTTTTATTCGACTGGCTTCCACTAAATTTTTAGCACGAGTATCGCTGTGCGGGTACTGCTAGTAAAATATAAACAGAATAAAATAAAATAAATTATTGAAATTAAAAATAAAGCAATAAATAAATTTAAATATATAAATAAAAATAATTTTCAAAAAAAAATCCCCCCCCCCCATTTGGATGGCGCAGCTTGTTCCATAATAACCCCTCCCTCCAGTGGGCATCCCTTATTCCTTCATCCGAATTAAAAAAATTTAAAAAAAATAGAAAATAAAAAGGAAAAAAAGAGAAACGAGAAGACGTCGATTGTGTAAGTTGTGATTGTACGAAATCTTTTCAAATTAAGCCAAGCACTGAGAACTTAATCAGCTCCACAAATCTTGCACTTCAAAGAGAAATTCAAGATCACATTGGACACTAGAACATACTCTATTCATTGTTTTACAGAAAGTTTAAATTTAATTTGTTGGCTTGGTTGAATTGCAATCGGTAAACGTAGATTTTCAGCGATTACTGTTTCAAGAGGCGTGTTATAATTTGCAGCGAATGAGTAGTCGCAGTGTTTGCGTACATTGTCCGAGATTAGCAAGAAAAAAAAACAGAGGGGGGGGGGAGCTAATCAGATCGTCCTTGGGAATCGCGATTGTTTACCAGCCACCCGAATCCAATCACGCGCGCATCCGTAATAAAGGGGAAAAACTGAAGTTTTTTTCTTTCAGGGTCGAGAGAGTCTACGCAGAAGAGATAGCGTAAATCCAGTGTGTGTCATCCGCTTGATATTATTCTCTTTTTTTTTTCTTCACCGGTTTGTACCTGCAGTGACGTGGAAATGAAATATCCGTGAAGTGTCCACTGCTACGTTTGTAGAAAGAAAAACAAGTTGAAAAGGTTAAATATCATGGCAAGTAAGGGTAAAGTATCATGGTTTAGAAGACCACAAATTTGTTGGCTCAAAACAGGACATTTACCAATTTAAGAAGAAAAAAAAAGTGGTCTTTTTTATGCAATAAAAGACAAATGATCACTGAACACTTAAAAGACATGAATTGATGTAATTTTTTAATGTACAAATTTTCTTGAGCACATAAAGTGCTCAGGTGCTCCCTAAACGTAAATTTTTGGGAGGGCATCAGTTCTCAATTTGCCGAATAAAACTGCAAATTTCGCCAAATGATGATAACTTTACTGGACAGAGCTCTAAGTTTTTCCGAATGATGATAATTTTTGCCGAATAAGGGTATTTTTGGAGGGTCGCAGTGACTTCTCGTGACCTCCCATCAGGGAGCCCCTATTAGATAGCTCTATTCAGTGGGGGGGGGGGGAACGACAGCAAAAGCCATAGGATTTTTAGAAGCAACAAAAAGAAAAAAAAAAACTGAAGGGAAAAAAAAAAGAGAGAGAGAAAAAGTAGAAAACTCTTTGCGAAGACTGGTTTTGAGAGCATATAAGTGGTAATTGATGTAAATCTTAACAGCTTAACTCACGTTTTTCTTAAGATTTTGAAGAATTGAAGGGCTCGGAGCAAGAACGTGATAAAGTTTTGAAAAACTTTTTGAAAAAATGAGTTCTTTGTTCTAAATGTGTATTGATAATTGAAATAAACATGGATTGTGTCATTGTTAGAAAACCGTATCTGGTTTTAGTATTCCCAGTTCCAATAAACTATAGGGGGCGCTGGAGCTACTGTCTAATGTCGATGAAAAAGGCAAAACAAACAAATGCCGTAACTTACAACTTGCTTTGACGCTTAGTGAATGACAGTAATTTTGCAACGTGTTTGTGGGAAGCTTTATTTTTTTTCTATTCTTCTGAAATTACATCACACCACAATTTGTCTGAAGCCTGTAATTTACCCCAAAGAAAACACGTGGAATGGAATGTTTTACCTTTTTTGGCAATAGTGTTTATCACCGCAAGGTAGCGTATTCTAGCTCTGGAGTTGCGAACTGCAGAACATAAAATGGATAATGTCCATAAAAAATATTTGTAGAATTTTTCAAAAGTTGGAAATTGGCCTACCGGAAAAAAAACCTCATTTGGCTCATCACATTCTTGCCCCGAGTTATGTACACTATATTATGTATACTATAACTTTTCCGAAGAAACAGACATGAATTAGATTTACATTATTTAACCCGAAGTTTTTTGAGATGTCACAAACACTTGATAATAATTTCATTAAGCAATAATGGCGTGTTTAAATAAAACATTTGATTTACTAATATCTAAATTATGAATACATAAGTTAAAAGTTACTGCTTGTGCTAAATAATGTTTCGTAAGCAGAAATATATATAAAGTAAAACAAATAACTATGATCTGAAAATTTTAACATTTCTGCTTTTTTTTTAATAATTTCTAGTTTTGGTTTCGAAATTGTAAAATAAATTTAAAAAATAAACCATAAAAGGGGGGAGGTGGCAATCGCCCCCTCCCTTGCCCCCCCCTCCCGAATCGCCAATCGCCGCCACTGCATGTCTAGTGGCTATTAGCCATTCACTTAGACTATTTATAGACTCCATCCCTAATTTGCAGAGAACGTGACTCTTACCCACGCTTTTTTAGCGTTAAATTCTCTTAAAGGTAGAAAAATTTTGCAGAAAAGCTACCAGTAGGCAAAGCAGGCATTTGCTAGTTTTGGCAAGCTTTAATTGCATCAACAGCTGCCCTTTTTGCGTGAGTTGAATGGTCTGCCTTAAAAAGAATTTGCATCATTCGAGCGTGTACAGTCGATTCCCGCTACAACGCGATCCGACTTACGCGAAATGACTATAACGCGAGTTTTTCAGGAGAAACGAATTTTAGTGGCAAAGCGAATTTCTCGCACTCAACATGAAAATATCTAGAAAGGCATCGTGATGCTAAGTTTCAGCTTTGTCATAGACTACTAAACAATGACTTCGTGAATATGCATTCATCCTTTCATCATCATTGACTGCTCAAGTTAAAACGCACCGCACTATAAACGTAGCTTTATTAGTATGTATGTATCACCACTCCTCATTTTCCATTTATTTATTCTAAATATGAAAGGTGATGAAATATTGTGGCACCTAGACACGCTGTTTCACCTAAAGTTTGAAGATGGAAAAAAAAGAGAAAGTGCGACAATTTAAGAAAAGGTAAGGACCCTTGATACGTTTGAACAACTAGAAAGTGGTTCGAAGGTAGTACGAAAATGTGGTATGAGTGAATCTTTCATACGTATAATTATAAGTCAAAAGACAATCAGTCCTTACCTTAGTTTTAATATCAAGCTCGTAGAGTAGTGTTTTTAAGCAAAATGCAAACAACATAAAATTGGAATCTGGTCTTGTATTGTAGATTATAGAGATCCTGAAAGAGGATGTCACCATAGATGTAAATGTCATAAAAGTAAACGTGAAGCTACTGTATTTAAAAATATACTAGAATGACGATCATAGATTGCGCAGCATAAATCATCATCTTCAATTTGTTATAAATGTAACTTATTGTATCTAATCTTACCGTGCTGTATTTTATTATTAATACATACTGTACGTACCGTACTGTTTTATGTTTATGTCTCTCTGTCCCATTGATCATTGATTTTGTACATCGTAAGAGTATTTTATGTTGAATAATGCAGCTTTTTTAAGAATACGGTAAAAATTCAGCTCTTTAGTAAGAAACGGTAATATAGAGTTAAAAATGGTCCAAAACAGTTTAAAAGGTGTTTTAAAATGTCAAAAATGATTGGGTGTGTTAATAAAAAAAATAATTTACACAACACTTTTCCACAACGCGAAATTTCAACTTACGCGAGGAGTCTTTTGGAACGTATCCCTCGCGTAAATCCGGATCCGACTGTATTGCTATTTTAATATTAACTTGGAAAAAGTCTCTAACGAACTTATAGTTTTGATGCTTTAATTAACCAAATGAAACCATCGGGTACTGAAACTTCATCCAAACTGGTTTATAAACTACATCATATATAGTATTTTAAATCGTCATTTTAATTAGTGCATTCCGCGGAATTCTAACATTACTTACATTAATTTGTCAAAAATAACTGAAAAAAATCAGCATAACTCATTAGTACATAACTCACTTTTTGCAACTGGGTCATCCACGAAAATGTCAACCTGCAGGCCAAAATTTCAAACTCAATCAACATTAATGTGTTATACATCATTTTAGAGATAACATTCTTAATTTTCGAATCTGGTAAAACATTTTTCAAGATGGATGCCCTGTGTAGAATAATTACTGTTTGACGATCTTCAGGAATACCACGTAAATTTTAACTAAAAACCGTTCAAGAAACGCGACCTGTAATGTTTTAAGCATATATTTGATGTAAACAATTTGTTTTCCAGTTATTGCTTATATTTTGAGATTTTAGTTTCTTTAACTTCTTTTATTGGTTTTTTTTTCTCGTTGAGCTTAATTTGAATTCTGTGTTAAACGGCCTGTTACGTTTGCCACGAAACGTCCTATTTTCTCTTCCACTCTTTTTATAGGACTATAAAAAGAAAATTTTTGCTTTATCCTCTTCCCAAGAGCTACCTAGAATGCATTTAAAATGTTAAATTTTTATTTAATTACTTAAACAATTATTTATCAGCGTGACGAACGTAACAAATTGATTGTACCGAACGTAATTGCTTGAAACAAACACTGCATCTTTCAAACGTTTAGTTCCATACAAAATAAATAAAACGATATTTTGAAGTAATTTATTTTTTTTAAATGTCACTGCATAACATTTTGTAATTTTCGAAATAATTAACTCGATTTTTAACACATATTTGGAATTTTCTCTGGCTGTATTTTATGGAAAAAACAGCTGCTCAAAAAAAAGTTAAAGCAGAGCAAGAATGGCAGGTAAACAAAGAGAAAATGATAGGAAAAAAGCAGCAGAGCATATGCAAATATTACGGCAAACAAAATAATAAAAAAAAAAAAATAAAAAAAATAATAATAATAAGAATAATTAATGAATAAAACCGATTAAGGAAATCAAGAAGGCCGAGAAATCAAAAATTAGAAGTCAGGAGATGAGAATCAATTGCAGAGAAGCTCGTAAGCTAACTTTGTATAGCGTTGTATAGCCCGGTCAAAATAGACCAAAAAAAAGCGAAAGTTCGGAAAAATTCCCATAAAGCTGAAAATTGGTACAGACCTTAAGAACATCATTATACATGAAATGTCAAAAGTCCTCATCGATCCGAGAGGAGCTAAAAATTTTATGCAAGGTCAAAGGTCAAAAAATCAATTTTTCCTATATGTCTCTTAAACGGTAATTGTTAGCGAAAAAATGGAGGTTAGAAAGTTTGAAAGGTATGCAATTGTGTACAAATAAATGAGGATTCCGAGGATGGGTCATGGGGGTCGTACCTTCCACCCTAAAGCTACTAAATATAGGTTAAAATGGCATTGGAGACATATTTAAAAAAAAAAAAATCCCTTAAACCCCTTATTTGTACCCTTATTTGGTACTTTGACTATGAAATTAACACAAATATAGTTAAGGACAACACTAAAGTGAAGTGTCAGAAGTCCCCATCGATCCCGCTGGAGCTAAAAATTTTATTCAAGGTCAAAGGTCAAAAACCGATTTTTCGCAACTATCTCTTAAACGGTAAGTGTTATTGTAAAAGTAGGGGATACAAAGATTGAAAATTAATAGATAATTAATAAATAATTAATAGATAATTATGCACAAACGGGAGGGAATTCAGTGGATGGGTCAAGGGGTCATACCCCCCTCTCCCTAAAGCGATAAAATAAAGTCTAAAACTGCAGTTCAGGGACTCAAATTTCTAAAAATTCACCCTAAAATCCCAATTTTTGTCCAAATATTGCACTTTGACTATGAAATTACCATAGAAATAACTACAGACATCATTATAAACGAAATTTCAAACGTTCCCAACGAATCCCAGTGGAGCTAAACGTTTTATTCAAGGTCGGAGCTCAGAAAATCAATTTTTCACAAATATCTCTTAAACGGTAAGTGTCTTAAAATAGAGGATACAAAGTTTGAAAACTATGCATTTATGTACATACAAGAGGAGATTTAGAGACTGTGCCTTGGTGGTCTTCCTCCCCAGCCCTCCCCCCCCCCCCGTAAGCGACAAAATTAAAGCTGCATTTTGATGACATATTTCGTTGACCTTAAACCCCCTATTTGTGCCCTAAAATTACTTTGATCCCTTTCTGATAACGAGTACTTCCAAAACCAGAAGCTGGATCTGCCCTAGGTGTTAAAAAAGCCCAATATTTGTGCCCCCCCCCCCAATAAATGATAACATTCATAAGGTATCGCAGTTTTTGAAACTTGGAAATAGTACTGAAGCTCCTTTTCTTTCTTTCGAGTGACCTCGAGAAGCTACACTTGACCGCTATGCCTATCCCCTCTTACGATTCACACACCCTTTTCAAATTGTAAAGATCAAATTACATTCAGGGGAGAGTGGATGCGCTTAGATTCCTTTGTATGAGCAAAGTCAGTCGCACAAGTGCTCCTATTAACAGCGAGTGATTCTTTGTTGTGAAAAGTCGGGTTTATTGATACTATTTTTGATATGAATACGTACCCTTAACAAATAATTCTTCAAAGATGCCGCAAGATTGCTTCATTTGCAATAAATCTTTGACTGACGGTGAAATTGTTACTGTTGAACGCGGACTAAAATCTTTAATTGATTCAAGTAGTGCAAGGAACGATGGGTTTGTTGAATACTTGAAAGACAAACAGTCGGTGGATCAGTTCATGTAGTGTCGCAAAATGTACAACCGAAAGTGGGCATTGCGGCAGCTAAAAGACAACAAGAGACAGATGCCAGTACATCTCTGAGTAGTCCACCTCGTACTAGAGTCCTATCAGGTGAGACAACATTTTGTTTTAAAAACTGTTGCTTATTTTGTGGTGATGAAGCAAATGAAGAGACTGAAAAGAAAAAACAGCAGAATATACGGCGTAGAATTTGTCAAGTTAATACTCTTTCCTTTAAAGATAATATTCTAAAGATCGTTCATAATCGTTCTGATGCCGTAGCAAAAATTGTTATTGCACGCATACAATATGAATACGATTTAGTTGCTGCTGAAGCGGAGTACCATTCTAATTGCTACACTTCATTTCTAAAGCGTTCTGTAGGTCTTAAAGCAGGTCGTCCTAAAATTCCCGCTGTTACTATGACGATGACAGAAATATTTGATTATATTGAAAATAATGATGACTGTCAGTTTCACTGTAAGAACTAAAAAATATTTGTAAAACTGAAATCCCAGATGATAAAACAATCAAAAACAGATTAGTTAAGGTATGGCAATAGAATGATTATAACCTAGAAACGTGGAAGTTTAGCAATGATTTGTTTACACTCAACACGATACTATACTGAACAAAGCTTGGTACGAAAAAAAAAACAGCAAAAGAGGAAAGATTTAGGGTACTAAAGACTGCGGCAGAAATTATTCAAGAAGATATTCAATCTGTCGTGTGCGACACTAACAATTATCCCCCGCCATGTCAAATGTTTGAAAACATTAATAGTGACATTCCGGAGTCCTTGACTTATTTTTTGGAGCAAATTATCTTAAAAAGAAAACGATCTAAATTGGAACATTTGAAATTAATATGTACTAGTGTCAGCCACTGTATTATGGCTGCTGTTCGTCCTAGATATTTCATCTCGAGATTACGATTGGGTCTCTCAGTTTTTTTTCATCGACGATTTGGATCTAAACGTTTGATACAAATTTTCTCGTCTTTTGGTTTAAGTGCTTCGTATAATGATACTATGGCGTATGAGGCGGCTACAGTTTTTAACCATCAGCCACATATTTTACCACCAGAAACCGGGACATTTATTCAATACGCAGCAGACAATGCTGGTATTAACGTACACACTTTAGATGGCCATAACACTCTACACATAATGGGCATAATCCAAATTATTACTCCTAGAAGTTCAGTTTTAGCAGAAGATCCTTTATCGCGAATGAAACAAATTATTTCAGCGAAAGATTTTGCAGAAGAAGCTCATGTGCCAACACAAGAGTACCACAATAATGGTGTAGTAGGATATGGTAAAATAACTGCTCAGAATTTTGCTTATGAAAGTGATACAACTTCTTTCTTACTCCGGAAAATAGATTTGTTATGGTTGTATGGGAAATGGAATAATTTATCGCTATCAGGTTGGAACGGTTATATTGAAGGTTTAACAAAGAATAATATGGATTTTTCAATGTCTAGAATTTTGTTCTTACCATATATTCACCAACCTGCAAATGACTACAATAGTATATACATTACTTTACTTTGTGCTTTGGAGAATACAAATAATTACTTGTTACTTTTGATCAACCTTTGTATGCAAAGGCTAGAGAAATTGTTGCTGCTGCACCTGAAGAATCTGATTAGGGATAATAGGTACTGAGAGGCATCTTATATCCGTTAAATAAGGGATAATGTTGTACTTGTTTCACCATTTTCACCTAATTTGAACCAGAAAGAGTTGAACTTCATATAAAAATGTCTTTTCAACATATTGTATAATTTACAAATTAATATGCGCTTTTTATAATAACAGTTATGTTTTTGAAATAATTGCAAAATAAAAAAAAAACATTTTTTGACCTTTGACCGTGCATAAAATGTTTATATTAAGTGGGATCAATGGGGATTTTTTATATTTCATTTATAATTGTGTATTTTGTGTCTCTGCCAATTTTCAGCTCTATGTGAATTTTTCCGATTTTTTAAGTTTTTTTTGTTTTATTTTGACCTTTGACCTTCCATAAAATTCTTAGTTCAAGTGGAATCGATGGGAATTTTTCATATATCATTCACAATGATGCATTTAAAGTCTGTACCAATTTTCAGCACTGTACGAATGTTTTAAATTTTTGTAAAAAAATTTCAATTTTGACCTTTGACCTTGCATAAAATTTTTAGCTCCACTCGGATCGATGAGGACTTTTGACATTTCACTTATAATGATGTTCTTAAGGTCTGTACCAATTTTCAGCTTTATGGGAATTTTTCCGAACTCGAATGTCTATTTTGACCGGGCTAGTAAACCAATGCAACTACGCCTTTCTCAACATGCTAAGTTTACGGAAAGATTCAAAAAGCATGCTCTTCCAAGTAGTCCCAGGGAAAAATAGGCTTTTATGCGTTATCTTTCTTAATAATAATAATAATAATAATAATAATAATAATAATAATAATAATAATAATAATAATAATAATGGAATCACTATGCAGCAGAAATGAAAATCAAAGAGTTCCTGAAAGAAATCTTCTTGAAAAAACAATCCTTACAATTGATTTTGTTTTCGTAAAGAAGATTTTATTTCTTGATAGTTTTTTAGAAAAAGAAATTGCACTTGTGAGTAATTTAAAAATAAAATTGCGTTGTAAAACTATCGAAGTAAAACTTTTATATTTTCTTCTTTTTCACATTCTAAGCTGCCATTTCAACCCGTATGTTTTCTCTCACTCTAAGCTCTTGTTTTTTCTGCGTCTGACTTAGGCATATTCACCACATGATTGCAGATTTTGATGGAGAAAATAGATTATAAATAGACTAAAAATTGCTCGAAATCCGCTTTTTAATTGTTGCCAAAAACAAAAAAAAATAATAGTAATCATGAAGTTAATTTTGGTAATAAAAGTGAACAAACTTCTAGGCAAAACCTTATTAATGTGGGTTACGCTTGAAAACTGGTGATTTGACTTAAATCAAAGAAATCCTCAAAAACCTGCATTATTTGTAACGTTTAAAGTGGCCAAAATCCACAAATATATGCTTACTTAAATTTTTAATTTTACTAACAAAAATAAATTTACAGATACTATCATTTTATTATACAGATTTTTCATTATTTCTGGCAACAATTAAAAAACAACTACGTCATTTCCGTCACACAAAAAGAACATCAAAAATTCAAAGCTCTCGCATAAAAATTTCTCTTTAAAACAGAAGAAAAAAATAAATTTTACACAAAGGCAATAAAAAAGCATTTATTTAGTCCATGTTGAAAATTTGTTGAAAGAAGTGTTAATTTTAAGAAAATGGATCCACACACAAGCTTACTTATTAATTAATATTTAGTCACGTAACTGTGGGGCCGATTTTGACCTTCTAGTCCAGGATCTGAAGGGGGTTGAGCATACATGGAAAGGCTGACGCAATATTATTTCTGATTATTGTTACAGACACGATGGTGATTATGAAACCACATGTCGTCGCCCCCCTGGGTGGTCGACAACCCTGGAGGAGGGGGGAAAGCAGTGGGGGGAGCCGTTTACTAAAATACTCATAACTCGCGAGCTATTTGAGATAAAACACTGAAAAAAGTGGCAATCGACGCAACAAAACAAGGGCTTCATAAAAGCTAAATATGATTATGGACCTATCTTTGTTGGGTTTCTGAGTAAAATTCCATTTTTTGCAAACAAGCAAAATTTTTGAATAAAATGCGCAAAACAAACTTTTTTGACCAAAATAAATTCCAAATCAAAATTTTTTGATTTTTTTTTCAAATAAAGTCTTAAATATCATTATTCAGTTTGTTAAAACTATTTAAGTACTGTTAACGCGTTGAAAAACAAAATGACAGTAGCAAGCTCGAAAACTATTCGTAGTATAGTTCAGGATCTGAAGGGTGTTTTGAGCATGCATGGAAGACCTGACGCAAAATTATTTCTGATTATTGTTACAGGCACCATAGTGATTATGAAAACACATGTCGTCCCCCCCCCCTCGGCGGTCGACATCCCCGGGGGAGGGGGAAAACAGTAGGGGGACGCCGTTTACTAAAACACTCATAACTCGCGAACTGTAGGAGGTAAAGCATTAAAAATGTGGCAAAAGATGCAACAGAACAAGGGCTTGAAAAACCTAAATACGTTTATAGTTCTATCTTTGTTGGTTTATAAGTAAAATTCCTTTCTTAGCAGCCATGCAAAAATTTTGAATAAAATACGAAAAGCTTTTTTTCCAAAAATAAGTTTTTTTTTAAAATTATTTAACCGTTTAGGGAATCAATAAAATCTGAAACTTCATCATTCAGTTTGTTTAAAAAACTACTTAATTATTACCAACGTGAGCGTTAAAAAGCGAAATAGAAAATGTAAGCACTGCCTAAGTTAGCGCATTGAACAAAACGGCAGTATGCTAAGGAGAAAAAAAATAGCCTTATTATCCTTATGACGAACTATTCATTCTTCAGTTTACAAACTTATTCTAATTGCAAAGTATTCAACTATGGCTTTAATTTTGTTATATACTGCTTTAAATTTGAGAGGAACTAGGGAACCAGGCCCACAGTAGTATCATATCAAATATAATTTTAATTTATTTTTGTTAATTTATATTTTCAATTTGCACAAAGGAATATTGCGGGTATTGTTTTGCGGATATTATTTTTTATAATTTACCCAACAAAGAACAATGATACAAGAAATAATATGTTCTAAATAAATATAAAAAATTGGAAGAATCTTTGAGCTTTTATGAAAATTAATATAAATATAAAATTATACTACAGTTTTACTACAGTTACACTACAGTTTTAAAAAAAACTAATTAAATAAAATTAGTAAAATAATGCGTATTAAAAAATAATTGCAGAATATCAATATGCATGCATAAAGCATTAATATATCAGAAATTCTGAAAGCTGGATCATACTCTCTTTTGTTGACTTGTAATTGTTCTGTTGAATCGTTCTCTTCCGAGTATTTTGTAGTTTATGGGTTTTTGCTTTAGTCTTAATAGCACAGTATTTACAGCAAGATGAATTATTAACAAAACATTTACAAGATTATTTACAGTTCTTGCCTGCGCAGAGTGGTATTAAACTCTCTGGTAACACTGGCTGCATCATAAGGTGTGGGACTTTATTGTTTTCATTTCATCCAAGTGAAACCCAAACTTGGTTACATCTAAAGGCACTGCTAAGGTTCAGGGGAATTGATTCAATAGTACTACTTCTACAATAGAGCAATACTTCTTAGCACATGTTGGAAAGAATTGCAGGATTATGGTAGAGAGCTGATATCATATTTATTTCTGATGGAAATGATAAGAAATTATTGTGTGTAACGGTTGCATTCGCAAGAAATACCTATTTTCTTGACAATTTTTTAATACTACAGCTTCTAACAGTTGAAGTTCTGAAGCACTCAGATATTGTTTTAATGATAACTCTAGTGTACAAAAAACAGTTTCCGACTTTTTTGGTAAAGTGAAAGCATACTTTTTTGTTCCTATTTTACTTGTTGAATCGCAGTCAGAAAATGCATCAAAAGCTTGTAAAATTTTAGATGTTTTTTTTTCCGTAAGTGCTCTTGAAGATAGATGCCATCCTAAAGCTCTTTTCCTTTCCACAACACCAGCACATGAAATGGCAACCTCTGTTCCTTTAACAAAGATTGTCAATAAGAATTCATTAGTTTCTGATCTATAAACTATTAGTTACTTTTTCCCCTATTTTGCACTGAATCATATGTAGGAAGATAGATTCTGTTGCGTGCTTCGTCCTGGTTGGACTCGGGCATTTCAGAGAAATTTATTATTTCACTCTCAGATTTTAAATAATATTCATTTTCGTTTTCAGAGTTACCAGGCACCAGAAGCTGATTGGATGCAGGAACGGATATGTTACATATTATATACTCTGAAATGTACTTTTAAAGGTTCTTTTTATTTTCAGGAATGGCTATGACACGAAACCACTGGTTTGGTACATAGTGATTTTTTCATAAGGGAAGGAGACTTTCCTGAACTTCTGGTTTTGAAGTTATGAAAACGACAGTGAGATGTACCGATCGTGTTTAAGGTCCACTCGTGTAATTTGACTATTGGAGAGAAAATTTCATTATTTTTCATTTGGAGACCTGCAAAAACTTTGCTGCATTTGAAAGTAGTGTTTGGGACATTATGGACCAGAGTCATTCCATTGATAACTTGAACTTTGTTCTTAAAATAGAGTGCTTCTTCTAGTGTTTTGCTGCAAGAAGTATCATTTTCAATTACATTCACGAAATCGGACCTCTCACTTTGCTTCAGTGAACCATTCTGATGAACCTAACCTAGCACTGGGCTTATTGTATGGGAATGATTTTTAGCTGTACTAATATCACTTTTGAGCTGACGTTTCCCAGGTTAAATATTTTTTTTTTTGGTTTTCTTTTGCTGTTTTGCAGTCGCTATTGAAGATATTGCCATTGCAGGACTTCTCTGGATAAGAGACTATTCACATTTTGTTTAACGTTCCACTGAAATTTTGATGCTGCTTATGTGGCAATAGCCTCGCTCACTATGTTTCATAACTCAGATGTAAAATCTGCAAAAGGGTTATCCTGACAGTTTATCCTTTCCGTAATTACTTTGTACTTGCAAACTTGCATGTTTTAATTTTTTAAAAAGTGCCATTGTGACCCATACCAAGCAGCTATAATGCGTTAAAGATTAAATAATTAAGTAAATACTTAACTGGGACATTGTTTTGATAATATTACAAAATAAAACCGCCAAAACAGGAGAGCCACAAAATTTACTTTGGTTTATGTCGAGTCTTCAAGGTACATTCCGCAAACTTTTTTTTTCTTTTTGTGAATTACCTCAAATGCTTTTTGAGCTTGCTTTTATTTCACTTTTCAACGCTTTGATAGTAATTAAGTAATTTTAAACAAACTGGCTAATGATGTTTCAGATTTTATTGGTTCCCTAAACAGTTAAATAATTTTGATAATTTGAAAAAAAAAATGCGTATTTTATTCAAAATTTTTGCTTGTTTGCGAAAAATAGAATTTTACTCAGAAATTAACAAAGATATGATCATAGTCATATTGAGCTTTTATGAAGCCCTTGTTTTGTTGCGACGATTGCCACTTTTTTCAGTGTTTTATTTCAAATAGTTCGCGAGTTATGAGTGTTTTAGCAAACGGCTCCCCCCACTGTTTTCCCCCCTCCCCCGGGGTTGTCGACTACCCAGGGGGGCGACGACATGTGGTTTCATAATCACTATAGTGCCTGTGACGTTAATCAGAAATCATTTTGCGTCAGGTCTTCCATGCATGCTCAAAACCCCCTTTCGATCCTGAACTATACTGCAAATAGTGTTCGAGCATGCTACTGTCATTTTGTTTTTCAACGCGTTAACAGTACTTAAATAGTTTTAACAAACTGAATAATGATATTTAAGACTTTATTTGAAAAAAAAAATAAAAAATTTTTGATTTGGAATTTCTTTTGGTCAAAAAAAGTTTGTTTTGCGCCTTTTATTCAACAATTTTGCTTGTTTGCAAAAAATGGAATTTCACTCAGAAACCAACAAAGATAGGTCCATAATTATATTTAGCTTTTATGAAGCCCTTGTTTTGTGGCGTCGATTGCCACTTTTTTCAGTGTTTTATCTCAAATAGTTCGCGAGTTATGAGTATTTTAGTAAACGACTCCCCCACTGCTTTCCCCCCTCCCCCGGTGTTGTCGACCACCCAGGGGGGCGACGACATGTGGTTTCATAATCACTATCGTGCCTGTAACAATAATCAGAAATAATATTGCGTCAGCCTTTCCATGTATGCTCAACCCACTTCAGATCCCGGTCTATTCTGCCCCACATGCCTGGAAAGGGATATCCATCCCCTGAACCTTCATTCCGCCACAAATAACCTCCCTCGCATTTTTGAACGTCTTTTAGGTTAAGAAGAGTTGACCTTTTTGTCGCGGCGCGGCGGTACATTTTCCCGTGCAGGAAATAAGTTCAGACCCCCGAGCAGTTGCATCTCATAAAATAGAGAGTTAGAAATAAACACATTC